>NW_021620966.1:10223459-10270932 GCF_004785775.1 Grammomys surdaster | reverse complement strand
GAGAGAGAGAGAGAGAGAGAGAGAGAGAGAGAGAGAGAGAGAAGAAAAAAGAATGTGAGAAGCAGAGGATGACAGTTAAAGAGCTGTAGGAATTCTGGCTTCTGGAAATGACATGGCTTTTACAAGCATGAACTATCAGAAATAATGCTTACCTGCATAAGACCTGCACAAGACTAAGACACTTAAAATTCCAACAGTGATAGGAGAGGAGCTCGCAATGTCCTGTCTCAAACTGAGAAGCTATTGGCCATTGATAGTTGGTGAGGGAGGGGAGTCATTTATCCTTAGGGTTGTGGTAATGATAGGCTGCCTTTGACCCCATGGATGGCCATACACCTATGGTCATGTGGGCAGCACTAACTGGACTCAGAGGAATGAATATACATATATATTTTCACATATATATGTACACACACATATCTATACCGATTCTGATACCGATATCTATACCTATATAATGTAAAAGTTTATGAAATTGGGAGAAATGTATTAGAAAGTGCCTAGGAAGAGTGGGACAGGGGAATAGAATGTGGTAATGATCAAGACACATTGTACACATTTATAAAAATTTCAAAGGACAAATAAAAGTATTAAAGATTAAAACTAAAAACATAAATTAAAATTTCTTTAGACCATAATCAAAGCAGGGAAGCTATGAGTTGTTGTGCTCATAAGAGACATTGGTCCTCCAAGTAACCTGTTTGTCTCCTCTCTTCCCAGCAAACTCATGCCCACACAGACACACAGACAGACAGAGCTCATGTCCACACAGAAACATATGCACATACTAAGGCTCTCACCAGATGCTGTTTCAAGACTGCCAGCACAGACAATGCCACATCCTCACTGCCGGCTTTCTGCTACTAGTCACACTCACTGTTTACTTCTTATATCTTCCTCATTTGGGGAATGTTGAATATATGTCGGATGCAATCTGACCTTGTTAAACATGTGCATCAAGTCTGAATTGCTATAAGATATCCTAAATGTCCTTGACTTCTGCATTTTAACTAGCAATAAACAACCACCTCTACAAAAGAGAGATAGACAGACAGACAGACAGACACACGCACACACACACACACACACACGACAACATATATCAGACATATCCATTCAAACATGCACGACATCTCACATTTTCAAACCCTGCCATTACTGTCATCTTGATCTAAATGTGACCCATTTGAAGTGCAGGCCAATTTTACAGCTCTGTGGAGTGGCATTTTAAGGTTCATTACAAGGCCTAAAATGATTTGCATCGCCTCCTACTCTAAAATATAAGCTTTTTAAAAATAAAGTCTCACTATAAATAGAGCTGTTCTGAAATTACACAGGGCACATAATTAAGTGGTACACGCTGAAGCACTCAGAAGCTTCATCAGTCTCCAGGAACTCTTGCTGTGACACTGACATTCAGAAATGACACGGTCCTGATTCTGGAACCATCAGACCAGTGGACAAGGAGGCTACTGATGTAACTCTCCTGGGAGAACTGTGTAGACCAGTGGGCAAGGTGCAGCCTCTCTGGGTAGGCTAAGACTATGCAACTGTGGAAGACCCAAACCAGTCTTTTGTCCTCAGCACAAAAACACTGAGATATGGGTAATTAGAATCTCCACTGTGCCATTGACCATTGTACCACTTGAAGAAACCTGGGCTGCCCTTTCCTCCTGCTTCAGAGTAGCCCAGAAAGCTGTTGATACAGCACCAGAAAGTAGCAGCTTAAGAGAAGTGGAACTTCTCTCAGGGCAGCAAATCTACTGACACACACATGGGTTTTTCTGTCCTTGGCAAGCTTGGTGCCCGGGAACTACAGAAGAGCAGGTAACAGATAGGAGGAAAAGATGCCTAATGTCTCTTACCTACAGCCAGAATGCAGCTCCTCTTGCCTCTGCAGAGTGCCAGGCACGGTTACTTTAGTAGGCAGCCAGTGAGGGGCATCAATATTTAAATGGGAAAAGGGACAGGATAGGAGGGGGTGAGGACCGAGCAAGGACTGAGAAGTAATCTTTGCAGAAAGAGGCCAGAAAGTATCCACTTTCTTTCTCCAGTGACTAATTGTCTCTGGGCTTTGAGGATGAGTGACAAGGCCTGGCAGGCCTTCTGGACAAGAATAGGAATGCCAAAAGGAAGGAGAAAGGGTAGCAGCATGTGCTGTGGAATACAAGAAAAATATAGGAAGAGGAGCAAGTGAAAAGAAAGACAACAGGGGCAGGGATAAATAAGCATCTTAGGGGAAAGAAATAAAAGAACAGAAAGAGAAGTTTAATGATAAAAATAAAAAAAATAAAAATCAGTACATAAATATGTTGAGTGATAGGAACAAATTCATATAAAAAATCTTAGAGGAAGATATCTGTTGTTGTTTTGTTGTTGTTGGTGGTGGTGGGTTTTGTTGTTTTGTTGTGGTTTTGTTGTTGTTGTTTTTCCTTTTCTAGACAGAGAAAAGAAGTGCAGATAAGTGATCATTTATTTTGTAAAGAGTGCTGAATGGCATCGTATGTGAATGATGGTACAAAATTATGAATGGAAGCACACTGAGAAGGAATTTGGGGCCGTGCAGAGCAGTTGTTAAGATGCCACATTCAGCTTTTAAGGAAAGTAGCTTCATTTTCTCCTTACTAATCTCTTGAGCAAAGGGTTCATTATCAGAAAAAAATGATTTGTAACTGTTTTATGTAATGATTCAACAAAAAATTCTTCATTCTTTAGAGCTGAAAATACTTTTGTTGAGGCTCGCTTATAAAAACAGAAAAAAATAACATAAAAGAAACAAATAGAAAGGAAAGGACCCTGGGAAAGTGTAACATCCTGGCAGAAATGGAGATATTGACAGAGACATGTGTGTCCCCGTTGGCTCAGGGATGATTGTAACAATGGACCTTAAGAAATTCAATGTTCTCAGGAAGTTTCAAAATGGAAGAGGAAAAACATGAAGCTAGGTCTCAGACAGAGAAAGAACTTGTCTCCCAGACCAAAAAAAAAAAAAAAAAAGATTTCATATTACAGGAGAGGAGACACTGGAGTGAAGACACTGTGTCAGTGATGGAGTGATGGGAAAGACCATATCTGGACAGGACTGCTTAGTTATACATACTCCTTGCCTTCTATTTAAACCTAAACTTGATTCCTTCATTTCAGGTCCCAGCTGCTGGACTTAGTGCAGGGGTTGCTGGACCTTTGTCTCTCTTCCTAATGTAGCCACATTGACCAGATCATGTTTTGTTCCTCACAGTCACCTGTCTCCTAATAAAAATATTGAGGATGAGTAGCTTAACCTGACAAGGCCACCAGGTTTGTATCTCTAATGTCACAACTATGGCAACCAATGTGTGGTGGAAGGACACCAGATAACAAGGAGTGAGAAAAACACATTTATTGGATATTTTATTTATTTACATTTCAAATGTTATCTTCTTTCCCGGTTTCCCCTCTTGAAACCCCCTATCCCTTCCCTTCTACCTCTGCTTCTATGGGAGTGCTCCCCTACCCACACCTGCCTCCCAGCCCTGGCATTCCCCTACATAGGGGCAATGAGCCTTCACAGGACCAAGGGCCTCTTCTCCCATTGATGTCCTACAAGGCCATCCTCTGGTACATATGCAGCTGGAGCCATGACTCGCTCCCTGTGTTACCTTTGGTTGGCAGTTTAGACGCTGGGAGCTCTTGGGGGTCTAGTTGGTTGATATTGCTGTTCTTTCTATGGGGTTGCAAACCCCTTCAACTCCTTCAGTCCTTTCTCTAACTCCTCCATTGGGGACCCCATGCTCAGTCCAATGGTTGGCTGCTAGCATCCACCTCTATATTTGTCAGGCTCTGACAGAGCCTCTCAGGAGAAAGCTACATCAGATTCCTGTCAGCACTTCTTGGCATCTGCAACAGTATCTGGATTTGGTGTCTATTTATGGAATAGATCCCCAGATGGGGCAGTCTTTGGATGGTCTTTCCTTCAGTCTCCTCTTCACACTTTGTCCCAATATTTCCTCCCGTGAGTATTTTGTTCCCCCTTCTAAGAAGGACTGAAGCATCCACACTTTAGTCTTCCTTCTTCTTGAGCTTCATGTGGTCTCTGAATTGTATCTTTGGTATTCCAAGCTTTTGGGCTAATATCCAATTATCAGTGAGTGCATACCATGTGTATTCTTTTGTGATTGGGTTACCTCAATCAGGATATTTTCTAGTTCCATCCATTTGCCTAAGAATTTCATGAAGTCACTATTTTTAATGAGTGAGTAATACTACATCGTGTAAATGTACCATATTTTCTGTTTCCATTCCTCTGTTGAAGGACATCTGGGTTCTTTCCAGCTTCTAGCTATTATAAATAAGGCTGCTATGAACATAGTGGAGTATATGTCCTTGTTATATGTTGGAGCATCTTTTGGGTATATGCCCAGGAGTGGTATAGTTGGGTCCTCAGGTAGTACTATGTCCAATTTTCTTAGGAACCTCCAGACTGATTTCCACAGTGGTTGTATCAGCTTGCAATCCCACCAAAAATGGAGGAGTGTTACTCTTTCTCCACATCCTCGCCAGCATCTACTGTCACCTGAGATTTTGATCTGATTAGCCATTCTGACTAATGTGACATAGAATCTCAGGGTTGTTTTGATTTGCATTTCCCTGATGACTAAGGATGTTGAACACTTCTTTAGGAGCTTTTCAGCCATTAAGTACTCCTCAGTTGATAATTCTTTGTTTATCTCTGTACCCTATTTTTTAATAGGGTTATTTGGGTCTCTGAAGTCTAACTTCTTGAATTCTTTATAAATATTTGATATTAACCCTCTCTCAGATGTAGGATTGATAAGATCTTTTCCCAATCTGTTGGTTGCCATTTTGTCTTATAAAACTCTCACAAACCAAATCCAAGAACACATCAAACAATTATGCATCATGATCAAGTAGGCTTCATCCTAGGGATGCAGGGCTCATTCAATATATGGAAATCCATCAACATAATCCACTATATAAACAAACTCAAAGAAAAAAAACCACATGATCATCTCACTAGATGCTGAAAAATCATTTGATAAAATTCAACACCCATTCATTGTACAAGTCTTGGAAAGATCAGGAAATCAAGGCCCATACCTAAACATAGTAAAAACAATATACAACAAACTAGTAGCCAACAATAAACTAAATGGAGAGAAGCTTGAAGCAATCCCACAAACATCAGGGACTAGACAAGGCTGCCCACTCTTTCCCTACCTATTCAATATAGCACTGGAAGTCCTAGGAAGAGAAATTGGACAACAAAAGGAGGTCAAAGGGATACAAATTGGAAAGGAAGAAGTAAAAATATCACTATTCACAGATGATAGGATAGTATACTTGAGCAACCCCAAAAATTCCACCAGAGAATTCCTAAACCTGATAAACAACTTCAGCAAAGTGGCTGGATACAAAGTTAACTCAAACAAATCAGTAACCTTCCTCTACTCAAAGGATAAATGGGCTGAGAAAAAAATTAGGGAAATGAAACCCTTCACAATAGTCACAAATAATGTAAAATACCTTGGTGTGAATCTAACCAAACAAATGAAAGATCTGTATGACAAGAACTTCAAGTCTCTGAAGAAAGAAACCGAACAGATTTCAGAAGATGGAAAAATCTCCCATGCTCATGGATTGGCAGGATTAATATAGTTAAAATGGCCATCTTGCTGAAAGCAATCTACAGATTCAATGCAATTCTCATCAAAATTCCAACTCAATTCATAGAATTGTTCATAGAGCAATTTACAAATTCATTTGGAATAACAAAAAATCCAGGATAGCAAAAACTCTTCTCAACAATAAAGAACTTCTGGGAGAATCACCATCCCTGACCTCAAGCTGTACTACAGAGCAATAATAATAAAAACTGTATGGTATTTGTACTCAGTCTGGCAGGTAAATTGATAGAATAGAACAGAAGACACAGAAATGAACCCACACACCTATGGTCACTTGATCTTTGACAAAGGAGCTAAAACAATCCAGTGGAAAACAGACAGCATTTTCAATACATGGTGCTGGTTCAACTGTATGTCAGCATGTAGAAAAATGCAAATAGATCCATTCTTATCTCCATGCACAAAGCTCAAGTCCAAGTAGATCAAGGACTTCCACATAAAACTAGACACAATGAAACTAATAGAAGAATAATTGGGGAAGAGCCTGGAACACATTGACACAGGGGAAAAGTTCCTGAACAGAACACCAATGGCTTATGCTCTAAGATTAACAATAGACAAATGGGACCCTGTAAAATTGCAAAGCTTCTGTAAGGCGAAGGACACTGTCAATAGGAAAAACACATTTTTAAAGGAATGGAAATGTTGAGACTCACAACAAAGAAGGGAACTGGAGGAAGAGGCTATGAAAAGATATTCACCATAGAATAAATACACACAAACACACATGCACACACAACACACACATACACACAATGGGGGGGGGAGAGGAGCTATCTAATTGATTTTATTTTAATATTTCTCTTTTCTCATAAGTGGAAATTTATTGTTCTGGGGAATAGGATAACAGCTTCAATTGTCTTTTATGCTATAATTCTAAAAGCATTATTTTTCTCTAATTTTCCAAAGGCAGTCCAAATCTCCACCACCAAGCTTTTGATTTAAGAATGACGCAGTTATGGGCAGCTCTTCTATCTAACATGGTCATTACACGGCTGGAGATACAGTAATTGCCTTTTTGTTTTTCAAGTGTTAGTGATTTCTGTGCTATAAATAAAGTGCATGTTCCCTAGTTATTCATAAACAACTTCCATCTGGGGGTCCAAAATTAAAATTGTTTTGGCTTGTTGCAAATTTATGTATTGCCAGGATCTGAAATCTACTAAAAAGAGAAAAATTTTATCTACCGTTAACTTGGTCTTAGCCACAAGTTCCCATATTTCCAACTAATTTCAAATTTCTCTGTTCATTTATGATTCCTGAGAGCAGATGTAACTATACACAAAGAGTATTAGTTTGTAATTATTCTAGAAGGAAGCCATAAAAACAGATTATTACAGTGAAAAAACATTCCCATGCACACAATACATGAGAATAAAAGAATCTAATGGCAGTAGCTATACTGTAAATATTTTTTTCTGCTTGTATGGGTATTTTTTTAAGATTGCCTCTCCTATTTATTGATTAGAGAGAGATCTTTGAACTAAAGCATATCTGAGATCAATGCTATCCATTGAAAGAGAGTGTTCTCAAAGCTATGTTGAAGTTAAGGTTTAGTTCACAGTTTGTTATTGAAAATAAATGCACAGTGGAATGAAGAAATGACTCAGTGGTTATGAGTGATTGTAGCTCTTACGGAGAATCTGAATTCAGTCTCTATAGGACTCAGGACTGTCTGTAACTCTAACTCTATGGGATTTGATACTCTCTTCAGGACTCTGTGAGCATCTGCGCACACACACACACACACACACACACAAACACAAACACAAACAATCACAATCACAATGAAAATAAAGTAAAACTCAAAAAGATAACTGCTTCATTATGAAAACCTTCAGAATTGCATACAAGTTCCTCTAATCAGCTTGAATAGACTGCTAGAATATTGCATATAAAGTCTCATGTGAGCATATTATTTGAGTGTCACCTTTGAATTGGAAAATATTCCTGTAATTTGTTACCCAGAAATGCTTTTTTCATAATTAGCAACATATTTTCACTTACATTTTTAAATTTATCATATAATATAGCAGCATGTTAAATAATAAAACAATATTTTCCACACTGTTAAGAGGGGACATTTGTAATTAAGGAAGGCATTTTTTTTTAACTAGATCAAAACATAAAGCAATGAAGCTTTCTTGTTTGAAAATATTTATAAATAACTCACAAGAATGTTAATGATAAATAAGCCAGTCACCAGGTTGCGTAAGACTTGGCCACAGGCAGGGCCACTCTTTACCCAGGGGTAAGCTCTGTGATATGCTAAAGCTGAAGAAAGAATATCTACACTACTAACAACTTACCAATACCTGAAAGGAAAGAAAATCACCTTCTCTCAGTGACATCTGTTTTGTGTCCACACAGTATTCCTGTTGATCCGCCATGATGGAGGTGCTGTTTAAGACACGGGTGAGGCCTCCAGCAAGAACTGGACTGCCGTATGCTAGTGCGGCTCTCCTGCTTCTTTTTCCTTGCACATTGTTGTATTCCTGACCGTAGAAATGAATTAAAGAAATCTCTCCCTCCTTTCTCCCTCTCTCCCTTGCTCCTTCCCTCTCTTTCTCTTTCCCTCTTGCTACTCCAGATTTTTTATCTTTGTTTTCTCCAAATTATCTTTATACGTATGTTTTTGAATTATGCATGGTACGCGCATATGCCTTAAAACTAGAAGAGAGTATTAGAGCCCTTGGAGCTAGAGTTACATTCGGTTGTGAACCACCTGACATGGTACTGGGAACCAAACGTAGGCCCTCTGAAAGAGTAGTAAGGGCTTTTAAACACTACACAATCTCTCCAGCTCTGTTTTCTGCAATTTTTTAAAATATTTTCTACAGTCCTGGCTTAGTCAGCATTATCTATTTGGTCTGAGAGAGTGCTCAGCTACTTAGCCTTTCTGTATTTTCTTGTTGTCACAAGAGACCTAGGATTATACATTAAGGTGCTGAATAAGTCAGCTCTACAGTGGGCTCTGATACTGTGTAACGAATAAAGGTTTGTTTATCCATCCTCTTGGTGTTCTTACTTGCGGAGCAGATGTCAGAGCATTTGCTTAGACACAGTGCTGGCGTCTGGTGGGGACACATGATGATGAAAATGTGTGTCTGTGGTCATGTCCTAAGGATAAGCAGAGAATAAGAGAACAGAATGAGCATTGGGCTTATAACAATGTTCTTGCTCAGATTATCAGAAGTCTTATGAATAATACTTCATGTCCTTAAGTCACTCCACTAGATCCAGTCTCCAAAGGTTTCCCAACAGCACTGCCATAGGGACTAAGTGAGCTCACTTACCCAGGAGCAGCAGAGTAACTTTTTGGTATCTTATATCTTAAAGATGATTCCATGTGTATAATTACTAATTGATACTTTAAATTTTTAAAACCAGTTGTGCTGTCATATGCCTATAATTCCAGTCCTCAGACACTGAGGCAGGAGGTCAAGAGTTTGAAGCCAGCATGGACCATTTTGTGAGACCTTGTCTGTAAAAACAACTAAGAGATAAGATAGATGATGATACAGGTCTCACACTGTTCTAAGGTAGAAGAATGACATAAAAAGCCAAGAGAGGGATAAATAATATTAAAATACTCTCTAAAACTTAGCAGAATCCATATAGTGATGAGAATTTCATTTAAAGAATGTAGAAGGGCTATTTTTATTAAAGGATGTCACAATGTTTACTTTCGAACAGAATAATTACTGTTGAAAGGAGAGAGCAACGGTACCAGCCGGAATAAGACTTTTGTTCAATAAGAAGAGCTCTAACAAAAGGAAAGGCAGCTGTATTTTCTTTAGTAGAAGCATTGATATCTTTTATGTAGAAGGCAACAGACAAGCACCAGGTGATTTAACTTACCATACATATTAGGGATTTTTCCAGGAGCAAGTGAAATACAACACACTAAGATAACAGCAATCAAAGAAAGAGGACTTCATGGATTTGAGAGAGAATGGGACGAGGCACATGAGAAAGGTTGGAGGTAGAAGAGGAAAGGGGGAAATGATATAATCATATTTTAATTTAAAAAATAAAATATGTTATTTTGAAAAGACATAGTGCACGCATCTATAAAAATGGCTAGACAATATCCACATATAAATTAAAACATCAGGCTTTACACACTTGGTAGATGGCAGCTTAATGGGTGTGGCCAACTTTGGGTCCATTAATATCCATCAGAGAGGTATATAATCTTGCACTCATTTGACCCAGAATTTGGGGAAAGGATTCATCAGGAGACAAAATATGCATTCCTTTCTGTTCTGTATTTAAAACCTCAGGACCCTTTTTCTATGTTATTAAGTGTTGAGAATCCAGGCTTCCTGAAATATGGAGTGACTTGAGATTTCATGTTACCTGTGTGAACATGGGGCAGAAAGTGACATAAGGAAAGCCGAGGGTTCTCACTGAACTCCAAGAGCATCATGATGGTGACATTGTATTCTTAAGCCCCCAATAGCAGAAAAATACACAAGGCTGATAAGCTTTGAGTCCTTTACCAGCCAGGTAACACTGAGACACTCTAGTGACCACTCAGGATTGATCCTACTATAAGACAGAAAGCTCTCTGCAGGATTCGAGAGGTTTCAGGAAATTAAAAGAAAAAATAATGGCAAAAGCCTGCTATGACATCAGTAGAAATTCATTGATTTAAGACATCATTTTCACCTCCATTTCTTTAAGCATCAGTACCACAAGCATGTGTTTGTGCACTGCTGAGTGAAGCACTCTACTTGACCCTAAGGAAAAACTTCAATCTCAGATGAATGGAAAGGAAAGGGGATTATTGGAACAATTTGCAAAGGAAGGGGATTAAGCAGAGGCCTAAAATGTGCTTTTGAGCAACAATATGTATTTCAGTAAAAAGCAAAAATCAGTCTTTCCTGTGTCTGGAGATGCTGGACCAACTGCAAAGACCACCTGTCATATGTGAGCTTAGGGCATGAGGGAACAGACACCAAAATGGGGCCAAAGCTCTGGGACAGCAAGTATGGAGGCTCCTGACTTGCTTGATAGGGGTGTATTGTGAGTGACAGGCACCTCCGGTAGAGATATTTCTCAGAGTCCATTTGGCTTGGTACAACAAAACACCATAAATCCGGTAGCAAATGAACAACAGAAATGTTTCAACAGTCTTAAATCTGCAGAGCCCATGATCAAGGTGCTAACAAGTGCGTCTGGTGAGGTCTGATTTCTTCTTCATAGTGAACACTTTTTTTTTCTTTTTTTCCTTTTATTTTTCTTTTACATTTATATTTACATTTCAGGTGTCATCCCATTTCCCCTCCCTAGAAACCCCCTATCCCATCCCCCGACTCCTTTTTGCTTTTATACCATTTTAATTACATGCAAGTATTAAGGTCAGTTCTAGGTTGAGGGATTAGCAATACAATAGATGCAAATAGTCAAGGAACAAGCAAGACAATAAACACAAATAGTCAAAGAAGGCAATAAACAAAGTTCTGTGATCACTCCTATCAGACATTGCTTTCATTCACAGTGATGCCACCATCAAAACTTAATCACCTTCCAAAGGCTTTTATACCTGACACCACATCATTAGAAGTTAGAATTTCAATGCATCAATTGAAGGAAACAAAAATGTTCAGGCTGTAGCAGAGATGTTTGGGAAATATTGGGGAGTTTTGCTCAGTCAGATTAGCTTGGTGTTGGCCATCCATTCTTGGATTATGTGGCTTGAAATCCAGCAGCCCTGACACAAACAGAGCTCCCACTACTGATTTGACACCTTGACTACTGATTTGAATGTCTTGCTTCTCATTTGGGTGCAGCCCAATCATCTTGGATCCAATCCCAGGAAACAGTGCCTAGTGAGGGCTTAGCCCAAATGCTGCTAATAAGTTAGTAGTAAGCAGAGGCATTCTGTGTGCATCAGGTGTAGCATGTCCATTATCCCTGAAGAGGCAACAGTGTGGTTGTATGCAGTGACAAGATTGATTGTCTTTCAAATACAACTGTGTGAGCATCAGCCAATAGTCTCAACCTTCCTAATGATGTTTCCCTTTGAGTACAGCTCATGTTTTGATGACCCCCCAACCATATAGTTATTTCATTGCTACTTCACAACTGTAATTTTGCCACTATTATGAGTCATAATGTAAATATGCATGATATGCAGGATATCTGATATGCAACCCCTAAAGGTGTCACAACTCGCAGGTTGAGAACTGCTAGTAGAATCTAGTTAGAAAGCTAATTTCTAAACATAATTGACACAACATCTATTGTTAAATGTACATAGGCATATCATGGTGATGATCCTGAGTTTAATCCTTGGGACTCACAGGATGGAAGGAGAAAAGCTAACCCTGCAAGTTATGCTTTCTGCAGAACACAGGTTCCTACACACACACACATACACAGACACACACACACACACACACACACACACACACACACACATGCACACACACAAATTAATTAAAATGTAATTTGAAATTTTTAAAGAGATAGCAGTGCTGTTTTCCACTAGGCAGCACTTCCGGCCTGTAACTAACACTATGGTGCTGAAACTAGCACAATCCTTCCCCCTACTACTGCTATCTGTGACAATAAACAGTTTTCTCCAGAGATGTCATTTCACCATGGAGAATAAAATTATCGACAATAAAGAACATTTGATGCACATGGGGGGAAAAAAAAAGAACAGACTACAAGGTAATATGTAAAAATTATTTTGTGAGGAAAAGTGTAAATTTGAATATGCAAATGTATATATTGTTGAAAGGACTCATCAGAACACTTAGTAAATTTTTGGAAGTAGGAGAAAAGGTGTTTTGCCTTCATGATTTTCCGTTTTCAAATTATTTTTATTGTTGTATAAAGGATGTCATATCAAAATGTTATATACATAAATAATTTAACAAAAATGAACCAATGCATAGTGAACCATGCATCAGGTGAAGAAGTAAATACCTGCATTCTGGATACTGAAAAATGGTCACTTGGTACACTCAAGATTATTATTCAGTTGTGTTTCTCGTTAAAACATAAAAATGCAACAGAAGGCTTGAGTTGATAAAAGATGTAAGAAAAAAAAAGGACGATATGGAAATGCCATGCATGGTTTCCTCAAATGAGAAGGACCATGTCTCTGAAATTCATTTTACATAGAATACAGCTATAGCCTGCTCAGTCCACTAACCTTGCTAACAGGTACTGTGGTAAAGGGAAAATGGCCTATGGATAATCTCAGTTTCCTTCTCAAACACCCCACCAAGCACATTTTGTAGACCTCCCCAGCTCTTCCTATTTAAGAATGCCAGATGGACATGGAAGCACATTGTGTGTTAGAAACATTTACTCCTCCTACTCAAGAATCCTGCCAACAGATTCCACTCCACAATTTCTCTTAAACTGTACCCTAGCCAATGCAATTATGGAGTTAACTCAATGCCAGCAATTTAACACTTGGTAACATTCATTGCAGCTGAACAACTGACACTTAATTGGGATTATCAGGATGCAGGTTTTGATCAAGTGTACCTTTCTTGTGCTTTCTATTAATAGCAGGATGATAATGTCATTGCTTAATAAAAAAAAAATCTGCTTGGCACAAAAGGAAGGCCAGCTCTGTGGAATTCACACTGCTTCTGCACTTCTTGAAAATTATTAATGTATGCCATCACTTCAAATGCTCAAAATGTACCATATATTTCACCCACCATTCTTGATCAACAAGTCTCTTGTTAAAATTCTACTCTTATTTGGTAGCTTTGTTTATAATTGTAAGGTAGAATTATAATCAAGGTTGTAAATAATTACTTCTTATTTAATCCATACAAGAACATATAGTTCTTTGAATGTAAGTTTGAAACAAATGTGGTACATATGTTCTTTTCTCAGAGAACAACTTAGTTTGAGTTCTTACAATAGAGTTTAGCCATTGGGGAAACAGTGTACAGTTGGCATCTATAAATATTACAATAACAAAGACAACTGAAATCTTCAAATCCAATTTTAAGTTAGAGAGTGGTACTAGTATTGTTTCTCTGGTAAATCTTTACTAATCCATTCCTTTCGCTTTTTAATGCGGTATATTGTAGACATCATTATATTCACTTTTCCACACACTTTGAAATCCACAGTTTTATGTGGAGTATTAATAATCTATGAGATTCCATGAGAATCTCCATGGCCAAGACAATCTCTGAAAGTCTGTGCTGGCCCAATTCAATAGGTGATCCCTTGAGGAAGAGGATTTTAGCAGCCTCTCTGGCTAGGGCATTCCCTGATACCTAGCCCAATGTTGAATGTGACAGAAAGAGATATCCAATCCAGTGCTACTGAAAGAAACCTCTGACAACTTACACAATAAAGTCCAATATTGCCTGTACTTCTGAGTCTTTGTAGACCAAGGTCATACTACCAAGTAGACATCTAAGGGAGAAAGGTAGTGGAGCAGCAAGTATATAAACCCACACATTGTGCACATTGCCACAGAGGCACATAAAGGAGCCTCTGAGTATAAAAATACAAGATGATATAAGCTCCATCACAAGCAACTTCCTAGAAGACGTCTAGGGAGAACTGTGATATCAGTGGAATTGATGTGGATGTTTTCAGCATGTCCATCCAAGGCCTTAGAACTCTGGAAATCTCCTCTACGTTAAAGTTAAATGTGCAACAGTGTGCAAGGATTTCTCTTTCCACGTGCCCTCTCTAGCACTTCTTGTCTTGATAGTCTTTATTCTCAAGAGGCTGGTATAGACTCTTAACATAGTTTGAATGTGCATTTCTCTGCTGGCTAGAGAAACTGAACACCAAAGAATAAAGTTAATCATTTTTACTTCTTTTCTATTTTTTTTCAGAGCACCTTTTTGAAAACACTATTAAGACTTTCTGTGTATTTATTGATTAGCAGTTATGTTTCTTTGGTGTTTAATTTGCACAGTTCTTTGTATATTCAAGAGAGTAGCCCCCTGTACAGCTGGAAAAGACTTTCTCCCACTCTGTAGGCTGCCAGTTTGTTCTGTTTATTTTCTTGTGCTGTAAAGATTTTAAATTTCATGTAGTCCCAATTGCTAACTCTTGTGCTTGCGTCCTGTGCCACTCTGGTTCTGTTCAGGGCTGTGTTTGTTCCATACCTGTGTCTAGAAATGTTACCCCTATTTCCCTTAGCACCTTCAGTGTTTCTGGTTTTAATTAAGGTTCAGTCTTAATAATCTTCTTATTTTAATAGATAATTTCCTTGGGTGCTGCAGTTTTGGATGGCAGCTATTTGCTTCCAAGTCTAAGAATACATCATTTCACACTTCCCTGACTTTTATGGTTGTTGATGATCTGCTGTTATTCTGATACTTCTACCTCTCTGAGCATTTTTGGTGTTTTTCCTTTACAGCTTTTGGTATTGTGTCTTTGTGTTGTTGGCATTTTGATGTAAAGAAAGGCTTCTTCCTTTCTGTCCATATGTGTTTTGCATTGTAGTAGTTTATGTTTGTGTGTTCATTTATTTTTCTAGGTTTGACAAATTTCCAAGTGTAAATGGCTTTCACTGCAAGGGAATATAAATAAAAGTTAAAAATATCTCTCTGGGTTCCCTGAGGAACAAGCCTGACTGCATAGGAGTTGATGTCAAAAGTATCCCCTCCCCAGGAAAAAGACATCAGGATGGGTATGGCCCTCATGTCTCACTGGACAACCAGAGGGGGACCATTACAATGTTCCCTTCAATTACTGGAGGTCAGGCCTCTATCCCCACCTTCACAAGATTAGAATCGCCACAGTCCTTCTATACTTAGAGAAGGGAGGAGATGTCAGAGACATCCCTGATTACACACAGAAGGCCTAAAATCAGCCATAGGCCTAAAATCAGCAATAGGCCTGTCATACATGTATACTAACACCAAGTCTTGGGTCTCTGTGGAAAAACATTGAAACAGATGGCTATAAGCTATTGTAAACAGGAAGCTTTCATGGAAATTTACTAGCCTGAGTAGTCATAGACCTTGTAAATAGGTAGCCTTGGCAGGCAATATCAACTTAGATAAGGACAAGTGAATCATAGGCAGAGTCATAGTGATCTGTCCCCTGAACCTTCACCCAGCCAATACCCTGTTCTGGAAGATATCTGTATTCCCCCTGAACACCCACACTCCAGTGTCATCCCCTTTCCCATGTCCTGCCTTTCTGTGTTTATAACCCCTGTGTAAATGAATTACTATTTGAAAAAGTAAATAAATAATTTTAAAAAAAGCTATTAGCTTTCATTGAAGTTCAATCTTCTATCCCTTGAATTCTTAGCTTTTATTATAAGTATATCCTGGACTTCTTGGAGTTTGGTGTTCCATTCATTACTTTTCTTTTGCTTGCTTTTGTCTGTTTATGTTGCTTTCTGTTGTGTCATTTGTTGTAATGGTTGCTTCATTTTCAGAGTTTCTATTTGGTTATTTTCCAGGGTCTCCATTTTTTTATCCACTTCTTCCATATTTTACAATTTCTCCTCCAAAGTACTAACTTTTTCTTCTACTTGGAGACATTCTTATCCGTCTGAATTGCCTTTGTAAACTCATTTCCGTGACTTGGATTAAATTCCTTGCCTTTTGTTTGAGTTACCTACTTAATCTTTGAACCTTCTTAAACATAGTCTCCAGAACCTTTTCAGGCATCTCCATTATCTCATGATCTTTGTTTTCTGACGTTGGGAATCGGTCACCTTGTAGAGCTGTCACAAAAAAATGGGATCTCATGAGTTTTGTGTTTTTCTGTTGTGCTTTGCACATCTGTTACAGTATGTATGTTCCTTGCTTGTAGCTTTCCCAGATTTCCTTCTGTTTTGGTTTTTGCTTTATGTATGTTCCTGGTCTTCACTTGGATTTATGTTGGAAAGGGGAGATGCAACTACAGTAATAATTGTTAGGGTTTAGCAGCTGCATGGGAAGATAATGTGCTCTTCACTTGTGTCCCTTTGAACTTTGAAGCAAGAGCACTAGGGTGTTTTAAAACAATATGATGGATTCTGCCTCTAGCTGCAGATTGCTCAGCATTACTTTCTCTGAAGCTCCCAAGGATAAAGTTCATAGAGAATCTCAACTAATCAGGCAGGCATCCTTTTGACACAGGATCCAATATCGTTGGCTTCAACAGCCACTCATTGAAACCTTGCTTCCAATTGCCTGCTCTTTTATCTCTACTCTTTCTTGTGGATTTATGGCATCCTGTGCTCTTTCTCTCTGGTCCTTGGCAACCTCTTTGACTCATGTGATAACCTGCCTAGATACTGCTTTGACAGATTAATAGAAAATAAATAATTGATGCTGTTTCAAAGTCATGCACCTAGGGGCTTCCTTAATCAACCAGAGTCAAATACTTCTGAACTTTATAAATCCAAAAAGAATTTTATATAAGCAAGAAATAGAGAATAAATTCAAAGAGGTGTATTGTAGCAGATATAATAAGAGTCTTTCAGAAACTTTGTCTAAGATAATGTATTTAGAATACATACAAGTTATGTACAAAAGTATTGAAGCTGTCTTTTTGTGAACTCTGGCTTTGGGGAACAGGGAAAAGACTTTAGGGGTCAGTATGATTCAATACTTCTACACTTTAGGTTCAGAAACAGAACTGGGAAAGGTGACAATTTGTCGGCAGCCACACAAATAGTTAATAGCAGTAGCCATTCTAGAAATCATGAAGTGTGGCTCCTAGACAGGCAACTGGAAGGTAAACTGTGCCCCAACTGCAAGCTAAGATCACCGAGGTACCATACATGTGCTATTACTTAAATATATAAAAGCTCTTTAATCGCCAGCATTTTCCATTTTAGTAGGAAATGAGTATTATTGGAGCTTCCCAAAGTTCCCCTTCAGTCCTCCAGGGAAATTTGATAGCA
Organism: Grammomys surdaster; assembly: GCF_004785775.1. Taxonomy (NCBI): domain Eukaryota; kingdom Metazoa; phylum Chordata; class Mammalia; order Rodentia; family Muridae; genus Grammomys; species Grammomys surdaster. Next base: position 10,253,391 of record NW_021620966.1, on the reverse strand, counting down.
AAGAAAATCTGGTTCACTGTACTCAAAGCAGCACAAAATTCTATATATTTTGAAAATAAGAATACCATGCTTCAAACGAATGATTCTGAAAAATATCCTGAAACCCAGTCAGATAGTCTATGTAACTTAGAAACAAGGAGAATAGTTTGTGAGAGCTTGTTTTCTTGGTAGAATAAATAGTAGGTAGTCTAATACTGCTCTCATCTTTTGTCTCCTCTGAAATGAGTGGTAAGACTTTGATGAGGGAATGCTGAACTTCAAAGATCTCTCCATTTCAGCAAACATTGAGCATTTTTCTCAGCCCTAGATAATTTATGTTTTATGTCTTTTATGTATCAGGTGTTCTTTTATGATAATAATGGAAAGAGTAAGAATAAATGATTGTATGATCTTCATATGCTCTGAGAACTACGATGAATGCTGGGTAACACAGATAATACCAAACCCTGCAAAGACTTTATTCCTTTCAATACTTGTATATGAATTAATAAACTTTAGTTTATAAATTGAGCATAATAAGAGGCTGAAACTTATAACTAATAATAAAATGAAATTTATATTAGTAATGTAATTAAAACAATATGCAGTAAAAGAAGTTGTGTAAATCTATTCTCTTTCTGACTTTCTGTCTCTCTATGTCCTGTATCTACCTAAAAACACCATGTTGTATTACACCCACCTTTCTCCTTATAATAATATGAGATTATAGAATGCCTACATGTTGATACAAAGTGAATAAAATGATGTAAGCACTGTGATTTAGGGTCCTATTTGGGGTTACTTGGACATAAACACTGTGATACTTCCACAGTCAACCTGATAACCAAGACTGAGGGATTGACAAGTGTGTAGTGAGTACAGAATGGAAACATTGGACAGAGAGATGCGTCATGTTCTAGGCAAAACAAAACTGGGCAGCACAAGATTTCATGATGCTACTTAGGCAACAAATATTCTGGAATCTTTGTGTGTGCATGCACATATATATAAATATATGAAAGTTCCCATGTATGCATGTGAATGTACAGACATATGCAGGTGTGGATGTTAGAGGACAACTTTAGCTACCATTTTGTGAGGCAGGGTCTCTCATTGTTCTAGAACTTGCCAAGCAACAAGGGTTTCAGTTCGTTGAACATCTTAGATCTGCCTCTTTCAACTCCCCAGCCCTGGTAGGATGTGTCTGCAACACTATACTCAGGTATTGTCATGTAGGTTCTGGAGCTCAAAATCAGATGCTCATACAAGGCAAGCTATTTATCAGCCGATTTTCCTCTCAAGCCTCTCTTTCTAGAATTTTATAGTTAATGTTTTTGGGCCATGACTGATTTCAGGTAACTAAAACTGAAGAAAGTAAAATGGCTGATAAAAAAGAAAATTATAGAATTATATGGATGTGATGTAATAATAACCAAGGAAATGTGTTTATATCAATGAAAGAAGTTGCTCGTGTCTAAATTTTCTTGGTCTTGCACTGATTACTCTAAAAAGCTATAATTATATTCTTTTCTTCTACTTCAAATATGAGTTTAACATTGTTTAGAACACCTATACTAACACATGAAAGCATTACTTCAAACAAGGGGAAAAAAGAATTGAAACATAATGAAAAACATTTATACCAATCTCCCCATGCAGTGCTAAAATACCATGACAAAGAAATAAAAAAGAAAAAGAGTTCATTTTGGCTCCTAGTTCAAAGTCACAGTTCACTTCTTGCAGAAGTCACAGCACCAGGAGCTCGTGGCAGCTGGTCAGATGTGTGCACAGTCAGTAAGCAGGGAAACATTTATACTCAGCTCATTTTTGCTACTTTTTACAACCCAGGATCTCAACCTGGGGAATGATACCACTCACAGTGGGCATGTCTTCACATTTTATTTAGCTTCATTTAATCAAGACAATCTCTGACAGGCATGCCCAGAGGCCCATCTTCCAGATGATTCTAGATCTCCTCAGGTTAACAAATGAGATTAACCATCACACCAAACATGAGGTTGCTACTCTAATCTAACCATAAAAACTCAAATCATTTTCCATTTTCCCTCAGAAGAGCAGAACTTAAACATCTTAAGATTTTATGACTAAGGAAAAGCATTTTAGATTTAGTCTTGAAATCTCCTTCTTTACTTATTTAAAATTATACATAATACTAATTGTAGCCTGATAAGGTGAAGTAACGGTTAAAGGAGAAAATGTTCTAAAGATCTTTAATATAGTCCTGGGTGCAGAGTAATTGATTAATATTTATTGAGCTAACAACACTTTTACATCACTTATAAAACAGCATTATTTTAAATTCTGCTTTTCTAGATCAAGAGTATCAGATGCAATTTTACTAATTGACACATGGAAGAAATTCCACATATGCACATTACAAAAAATACATTTGAAGACTTCAGAATGCTTCCAAGAATAGCCAATTTAGAAAATGATAAATCAAATATCCACACACTTTTAGACGGTGTAAATGTGAATTTAACTGCCAAAACCAAAATGGAGCTGGGAAACTTGTAAATTCCTGGTTTTAGAAATTAAAAAATCAATTATGAAAGTGCAAAATATAAAGAATCTAGCTTGGAAACAATTCATAAGAAAAATGTTGGAATTAAAGTAGACATAAAGCCAATACAAGCTAATAGTGTGACACTGCTACAATCCACTAGGTTATTAATAATAAGAGCAATTACTGAGATAGATGAAATCCAATCCTTAGTCCTACATAGATACACTAAGAGTTTGCTAGAAAAATTTGAAAGGGTTATTTTTTTAAAGGAACACACCTAATGGATAACTGAGCTCCTTCAGATTCTGAATCTAACAACTACTTGCTGAATAATGTACAATATTTATTTGAGGATGTGATGTGGTATTCACATCAATTGAGAAATCCAGACCATATACTTTGATGGAAGATGCTCATTTGAAAAAAACAAAACAAAAATAAAAAACCTGAAATTCTGAAGGATTCCATAAAAAGTGCTGATATTACATAAAACAGCAGTTGGGTAGACAAATTTATCATTTAAAAGAGAATAAGTTTACATTGAAGAAGTCTTGCTGCTAACAAAGACTGAAGCTCTAACATTTAAATAATACAATCAGAGGGGTGGTTTTATTAGCCATTGGAACAGGTTCAAGTGCATTATGGGGAAGACTGAAAACTTGAGTACAATCATTAGTGTGTATTAGGCTTCTTTCAAAAGTAGCACATTTCTTACCACTTCAGTATATCACTTCAGTCCTGTGACATTTGATTTTATTACTCTAAGGAAATCTACTTTCTAATTTTAAGCATTCCTTAACTTAAACTATTAATTTTCTTATAGTACTGTCTGGCCTCCCCTCACACTTTATAGGAAACACTCAAAAGCCAGCCATGACACCAAGGCTTGCCACTCACTTCTGCTTGAGAACAAGTACAAGTTCGTCACTAATTCATTGCTTTTCTGAACTAGACTCCCTCTCCTGCCATATGTTGTCACTTCTCTAGCTCACTCCAGTCCTAACTCAGTACAGGTATTTAATGTTGGCACATTCTCTTCCTGAGGATAAAAGGCAACAATTTACCTGGACACTCACCTCCTGTTTCCCACCTTCCACGTTCCTTTGAGTAGGCTTAGTTTCCTCTGCCCACTGAGACTTGTACTTGGAGTAGAATCTAGAAATTAAGGGTTAAGTAATTATCAGAAGACTATAAGAGGAAAAACAACTTTTCAAGATAATGAAACAAGTCATTTGATGAAATTTAAAATAACAAATCAACCAACAAACTTATGTCATTTTAAGCATGAAGTTTGGATTATAAAGGACACAATCTCATATCTGCTTGTCCTTGGGCAAATTGTTAGAATTTGATATGTCTTCTTCAGAAAAATAGACAGTTTAATTATAGCTAGCAACTCATAAACCTGTGAGTACATATCCCATACAGACAATATAAATATAAATGTTTAAGTGAACAGTCTACAAAACTCTAGGTTTATAATACCCATTGTGTTTTCTTTTTAAATCTTAACTCTGGACTCCATCTCCAGTTTACGATGGACTGATGTTGGTAGTCCTCAAGTAAGTGAAGATTTGTATCGATGCACCCATCAGGTCTAGTTTACCCGTATATCAGGCACTAGACTCTAAACATGTTTTTTAAAACCACACAATTATAATAAATGGATTCTAATTTTTACTAAATACATTGTTGTAATTCTTGCAAACAAATGTTTGCTTTTCCCTTCCTGACTTTGTCCCTTGGGCTTTACCTTCCCCAAGTAGCCCTCTCTCTCTGCCAAGCCATTCTTTTCTGATTAGTATTGAATTCCACCCAATTCCTTTTTCATTCATTTAATCTCCACAAGTTTAGCTAAATGGATTTTCTTCTATCAAATTCCCGAGTTCTATCTATATTTTACACATACATGTATGTAGCACATGCCATATTTACTTGTGATCTTTTGTTTGGTAGTTGATCTTCACTGGGTTTTGACAAAATCATAGACTCCTATAACACAAATCATCTTGGCTGGAAGCCTAACTCCTAAGTTTAGTGTTCTATGGAAAACTCTTCCCTGGGCCTTGGAGAAGACAGTACAGAGATGTCCTGATGAGAGCTAAACATGCAAAATTTAATTGCCTTCCTCAAGTAAATATCCCTCACCACTTTTGTGTGACTCTAATTAGCTATAGTTAACCAGAAATAAATGACATAAAAATACAAAAAGGACTTGGGAAGAATAAGGGGTTTGGTGGGAAGAAGAATGGGATAAAAGAAAATGGTGAAGCTACTTTTTAAATTTTAATTTTATTATTTTTACTGATTCATTTTACATCCCCCTCAATGTCCCCCACCAGTCACCACCTCCCACAATCCTTCCCCCATCCCTCCTCCCATTCTCCTCTAAGGTGGTTTCCTTTCAGTATCCCCCCACTCTGGCACTCCAAATCTCTGTGAGGCTACAAGGGGAAGCTATTTTTTAACCATTTACTTTTTGAAGAATTTTACTGGCAAGCAGCTAAATAAGTTTTTCCTTGACTTCAGAAAGGTATTGAACTGTTGTGTCCAGCCAGATGTAGAGTCATGGCTCTCATGCTGACTTCTCCTAACTACCAAACCCAAATGCAAGGAGCATACTGTAAGCAGTGGAGACAGTTGTTAACAGGTGGAGAAAGGTGTAAATGAGAGAAACGTGTTGTAAAGTTGTTCCAGCAACTGATACTAAATGACTTTCTGACACACCTTGGGCAGACTTAGAAATACAGGAGAAGAATAACACACAGACTCCAAAAATGGAAGGTTGAAATGTCTATCTTGTTAAAATATGTAGAGTCTCTTATTAGACAATGTTAATGTTAGACTAAGGAAGAAATGACTAATAGTCTATATTTCTTCAATCTAAGTAGACTATAACCTAATGAAAGATACCAATATGCAAATAAACAACTGCATAATAATGACACAGGTGCTATTGTCGACATACATGCAATATGGAACAAATATTGAACAAGGTGTCAAACTACCTGGTGATTGTCGATATTCGACTTTCCTACAGTGGCCAGAGAGGAGCATCACTTTCTAATTGTCATCAGGATATAGCAGTTGTTTTTGCTTGTCTATTTATTTCCTTGTCTATTGCTGTAAAGAGACACCATGACCAACAGGACTTATAAAAGAAAACATTTAATTGTAAGCAACCTCTACAATCTTAGAGGATTGGTTCATAATCATCATGCCAGGAAGCCTGGCAGCAGGCTGACATGATGCTGGAGCAGTCATGAGAGCATGCATATGATCCACAGGTACCAGGCAGACAGAGAGACTGAGCATGATATAGACTTTGGAAGCCTCAAAGTCCACCTCTCCCCCAATGACAGACCTCCTCCAACACAAGCACACCTCCTAACCCTTCTGAAAACAGTGCCAGCAACTGAAGACCAAACATTCAAATACATGAGTCTATGAGGGCCATTCTCATTCAAATAACAAATTCCAGGTTCAATGAAAGTGCTGTCTCAATAATAAACAATAATAATAACAACAATGTGGAGAATGACCGAACATGAACTTCTAGTCTACTTGCATGCACTCACAAGTGAGTGCACTGATTCACACAGGTGCACACACACATACACTATGCACATGCATTCGAGAAATTTATTTCTCTTGTTCTGAAGATCAGATAGTGTAAGAGAACATACAGTTGGGTCTTCTGTCTGCTAAGAGATTACCTCCTGGTTCATTTCATATTCTTCTTATTCACATGGTGGAAAAGACAAATCCCTCTGACCTCTTTTATAAAGATATCAATTTTATTCATGATGACCCTCACCTCACGACAAGACCATTTCTCAAAGGTCAAATCTTTAAATGTCATCATTGGAGATTAAGTTATCAGTATATGAGCTGCCTTAGTAAGTGCAAAATCCTCCTAACTCTGCTTCTTGAGGTGGTGTTATCATCTCTGATGGTTTTGTTGTTGTTGTTGTTGTTGTTGTTGTTGTTGTATTTGTGTGTGTGTGTGTGTGTGTCTGTGAATGTGTGTGTGTCTGGTCTGATTTTTCTTCCTGAAAAGGGAGTGAAAAAGACATACATGGCAGCAGCTCGGGAAAGAGTGTGCACGGTACAGCCAAACCACTCAGTGGCACTCTCAGGATAAAATCAGACAGGGATTGCTACATTTCCATAAATTGTCTTAAGTGTAACATATCAAATAACTTCTCTGTGCCCTCCACTCACCCTCTGTCTTCCTTTTAGACTGGGTTTTCTTCCATTATCTTCAATACCTTGAATGTCTTCACTTTTATACTCTTCCCTTTACCTCCTTGACGGACAAAGATTTACTTGCTTTTTCTTGTTGTTAACAGCCCGTGCTGAGATGGTTCTTCCATGCAGTAAACAGTCAGTAACTATTGGATGAACAGTAAGCAGTGAAGAGCTAGCTAAGCTCACAGCTTCCTTGCTGTTTGCATCGTGCACAGAGCGCATGTCTTATGCAGGTTCACTGCTCTCAAGCTCTATGATTGTTTCCTATAGTTACCCAAAGTAGTCCAGGGAAACTGCAGTGCTCAGCGGGCTCGCTTAGCTTATCTAGTTTTTCAGATTTTCTTTGCTTCTGCTCACAGTATTTCACTTTGAGGAAATAATTTCCCAGAATTCAATGCAACACTACATTGTAGGTCTCTCCCTGTGGCTTTTTGGGAATTGTATTCTCTGAATAAAATATAGGTAGAAACACCAGGATTTTATAAAAAAAAAAAAGCCCTCCATTTCCTGTTGATACAAGACTATAGCTTGAGTCAGGGACAAATCTGGGGGGCAGGAATTCATGATTTTTTTCAGCTTTTTACAAGTGGACCCAGTTAATTGATGTAGCATTGGTAAAGGTATTGGCTGTTTCTCAAACTGATAAAAAGTTTCCCCAATGTTAATAAAAATCAGTTTTAGTTTTTGGTTTTGCATATTTTCATTATAGTAGCACATGGTTTTTTTTTTTCATTTTTACAGGTATGCGTTTTGAAAAATATGATCAGAGATATATCATTGTTTATCCAGATCTTTTTAAGCCAGAAGCCTGAAACGAGTATGCAGAAGCTCTTATCATCTAGTAACAAGGTTAAAGGGGGCAAAAACTACATCTTAGTCCTAAATATATTTTCAACCAATTTTTAAATAATTTTCAAAGTAAAAATCTTGAAAACTTATCAAAGAAAATATACTTAATAGTCAGAACTATAAAGGATTATCCTGAGTGAGGTAACCCAGATCCATTAAAACAAACGTGGTGTGTACTCGTAAGTGGATGTTCTTCATAAAGCACCGGATAACCATGCTATGAACCACAGGCCTAAAGAAGCTGAGTAACATGGAGGGTCCAAAGAGGGATCCTTGAATCTCACTAAGAAGGGGATCTAGATTAGACATCAGGGGTGGATGGAGGGAGCTGGGTGTGAAAGAGGTGAGGATGAAAGCAGAAGAGATGAAGGGGGGGAAGACAACTGGATTTGGGGGAGACATCTCTGGGATGAGATAGACACCTAGGACAATGGAAACTCCCAGGAATCCATGAGAGTAACCCTAGGTAAGACTTCTAACAACAAGAGATATGGAATCCGAAATGCCCACAAAGCCTTAGACTCAATCATTCCTGCATACGAGATGTGAAGGAGTTAAAGATGGAGCAGAATTTGAGGGAAGGGTCAGCCAATAACTGATCCAGCTTGAGATCGATGCCATGAGAGGGATCTCACCCAGATACTAGTAATGATATTCTGCTATTCATGCACATGGGAGCCTAGAATAAATGTCATCAGAGAGGCTTCAGGCAGCAACTGTTGGAAACAGATGTAGAGACTCACAGCCAAACATTAAGTTGAGCTTGAGGAACCCTGTGGAAAAGAGTAAGGGAGGACTGAAGAAACCAGAGGGTTCAAGGAAACCACAAGAAAATCTATGGAATCACCTAACCTGAGCCCACAGGGCATCATAGAGCCTGAAGAACAAACCAGGGAGCATGACTGGAATGGACCTAGGCCCCCTACACATATGTAACAGCTGTGCAGCTGGTACTCGTGTAGGACTCCTAAAGCAGAAGCAAGGGCTATCTCTGACTACATATGCCTGCCTGTGGATTCCTTTTCTCTAACTTGGCTGCCATGTCTAGCCTCAGCAAAAGAAAATCCATCTCATCTTACTGAAACTTGATGTGCCAAGGCTGGTTGATATCTATGGAAGGCCTCCAGTCTTCTGAGAAGGAGAGGAGAGGGTAGGGTGGGAGGAGAGAAAAAAGAGAGAGACTGAGAGAAGAGGGAGGGGAATTTGTGACAGGGATGTAAAGTAAATAAATAACTTAATCAATAAAATTTTGATTTACTGGATTGCTTTGATGAATTAATTATTTTGATGGTCAATATTATTTAGAATTTAGTTGACTTAATTACTCTAAAGAGAACAATAGAGCAAGTTGCTTAATAAATAATAAATAAATAAGATGGTGAATAAATTTAATTGTCTGCTCTTACTGAAATAGTTAGTAGCCAAAGGACACTGTTTTAGACCATCTGATATTTTGCTTATTTTTGGACTTCCTTAAAACTCTTATTAAAGCCATATCACCTAAAAGAAAAAAAAAAGAAAATATTTCCCTTGACAATAAATGTTGGCAAATATATGATGAATAAAGTGCTTTCACTCAGTGCTGATAGGAATATGAACTGGGGCAGCTTCTATAAAAATCATTACGGGAATTACCAGAAAAACTGAAAATAGAACTAAATGATCCTACCATATCACTCCTCAGAATACGCCACTTGAGGACATGTTAATCAGCATAGCACAGGTCCCTGATGTGACTGACAGCTCCCAGGCAGAACAATACCTTACGTTCTTACATTGAACTTTTTCTGAGGCTGCTGTTAACTCACGTAACCTCAGTGATCATGAGGGGTTGGAATGCTGCAGAGTCAGATCCTAATTACAGTTTATATTGAGCTATTTCTAGCCCCCCCCCCCCATAGCTCTTCCTTTCCCATCTCTGTTCTGAGTTAATATCCTTGTGAATAACCTTAAAACCTTTTGGAATGTAGTAAGAAAATCTTATCTTCGACCAATCAAAAAGTTTAGTGCATCTGAGACCTACAGCTGTGATTTCCTGGTCTTGCTGTAATCTACCTATCTGATATTTCTACCAATGTATTTAAAAGTATATTGATTTACAACTTTCTTGGTTACATTTGTATAAAACTTTTGTCCATTTCTTACCATGTTTAAATGTGTAATTTTGGTCAACTTGATTAAATGATGTAATTTGCAAGAAAATGGGTGAAACTGGAGATCTTTATACAAACACATAATTCAGATTCAGAAAAACAAACTCTATATCTTTTTCCTTATGTTCAGAACCCATATTTAAAAATTATATGCATCTAAAATTATAAACATATATATGCATTTATATTTATATGCATATAAATGCATATATGTGCATTTGTATGTGTGTCTGATGTAGGTCACAAAACTAGAAAGTGGGTCAGGAAAGAGAAGGAAGAGTTCTTTAGGTAGATGGAAAATACACTGAGAGGGTCCATTACACTCTCTCTCTCTCTCTCTCTCTCTCTCTCTCTCTCTCTCTCTCTCTCTCTCTCTCTGTGTGTGTGTGTGTGTGTGTGTGTGTGTGTGTGTGTGTGTGTTAACCAAATAAAAATAAGAATAAAAATACTGCTAGCTGGCTATGGTGGTATATATCTGCAATGCCAGCATTCAGGAAACTGGGGCCTAGAATTCAAGGATTTGAGGCCAGTGTGCCTTGCAAAATGAATTGTCAGCCAGTCTTGGGCTATGTAGAAAACTGTGTTTCAAAAAGAATTTTCAATACAAATATTTACTTGCTTCTTGAAAGTTCACAGATTACCTACAAAAATGCTTGGTGGAAATAGTCAACCAGTCATAAATTATCAGAGTCATGAATTTTGGGGAGATAGGGCAATGTATTCAGCTTGAGAACGTTACTTCATTTCTATTATAGTTAGGCCTTTGTCCTGTTTTTAGAGGGGAAAATTAGTGACAGAATCAACTCGACATAAGAAATCAGGGCTAACATTTGTATTTATAGTGTGTGTGTGTGTGTGTGTTTCTCTGTGTGTGTGTGTTTCTGTGTGTATTTGTGTGTTTGTATGTATGTTTGTGTGTGTGCTTGTGAGTGTGTGTTTGTGTGTGTGTATATGTGTATGTGTATATGTGTGTGTATGTGTCTTGAATACACTTTTAGAATGGAAAGCTGCTGGGGAGTTAAGGATTAATTACTAGACCAAGATTAAAAGAAGCACAAGAACCCAGAGAGATGCTGGAGTATCAGCACCGCAGTCCTTTTAGGACATGTGTTAATAACAGAATTCAGACCTGTCTGCTGAGAGCCCAAGGGCAGCAAAGACAGACTTGTGGCATCCAGTGAGGCTTCCCATCCCTCTTTCCCCCAGATAAAGCTACAGGAGACTGCATCCCCCGGGTAAAGTTGAACCAGAAATAGAATGCCCTTGCATGCCATTGCAGACCTATTTTAAATTAATTGCCTGACTAAGAAATCTCAACTGGTAATTCAGCTGAGGTGATTTCAAGCAAGCAGTACTGCCCAGTAGAAGAAGGAACTGTACTTGCGTGTGGCAGACATCCATGTATATTTCAAAACCACCAGTGTCTCCATTACAGTGGCCCATACACTAAAACCCACTTATCCCTGTCGAGGCTAAAGGCAAGAGCCAATACAAACAACAGAAATTTCTGTAGGATTTCAAATGATGGAATTATTGGAGGAAGATTATACAGCATCTGTGCTTTTAGACTTAATAAGATAAATATAAAATAAAATTAATTAAAGAAATAAATCTTATTCTCTGACAATATAAAGAAAACTACTAGCAAGACATGAAAGCAATGGCATCCATGTGTATGTGTGAGGATGTGTGTGTCTGTGCATGTATATGTGTACCACAGAACACATTATTTTTGTTCTTTACACATGGTGTCTCCAAAAAGAGGAATAAATATATATATTGCTATTATTTTAGGGTTTTGTGGGAGGAAAGTTGAAGGGTTATTTTTATTAATTATTTTATTTATTTACATTCCAAATGTTGCCCTCCCTTCCAGGTCCCCCTCCATGAGTTCTTCATCCCTCCTCTTTGCTTTTGAGAGGGTGCTCCCCCACCCACCCACTCACTCCCACCTCACCCTGCTAGCATCCCCTTTCCCTGGGGCATTAGGTTTCTACAGGATTAAACTCATCCTTTCCCACTGAGGCCAGACAATGCAGTCCTCTGCTACATATGTAACACGGGGTGGGGAGGGCGAGGGGGAGGGAGTGTGGGGGAGCGCAGGTACATGGACCAGCCCATTCTTCCTTTTTGGTTGATGGCTTAGTCTCTGGGTCTCCCAGGGGTCTGGGTTAGTTGAGACTGTTGGTCTTCCTAAGGGATTGCCATCCACATCAGCTCCTTTAGTCCTTCCCCTAACTCTTCCATACAGGTACCAATGGTTGGCTGTAAGTAGCTGCATCTGTCTCAGACAGGTACTTATAGAAACTCTCAGAGGACAGCCATGCTAGGCAAGCACAACAGTAATAGTGTCAAGGTTTGATGACTGCTCATGGGATAGATCCCAAGTTGGGCCAGTCTCTGGATGGCCTTTCCTTCAATCTCAGTTCCATTTTGTCCCTGTATTTCTCTTAGGAACAATTCTGAGTCAAAATTTTGAAGGAAGGTGGGTGACTCCATCTCTTCAATGGGGTTCCTGTCTACCTACTGGAGGTTGTCTCTTCAGGTTCCATCTTCCCACTGTTGGGCATTTCAACTAAGGTCATCTCTATGGGGTCCAGGGAACCTCTCATACCCGAGTAGTCTGGGACTTTCTAGAGGTGCCCCCACACCTCTCAACTCCATATTTCCATTCATTCTCCTGACCCTCTGGGCTTCTCTCCTGTCTCCCCCATATGTGATCCTTCCCCCTTTTCTCTTCTTCTCCCCTCCCCCCACCCTGTTCCCTCCCTCCCTCTTCTTCCCTCTGCCTCCCATGATCATTTTGTTCTCCCTTCTAAGAGGGATTGAAGTATTCATACCTTGGGACTTCCTTCTTGTTAAGCTTCATATGGTCTGTGAGTTGTATCATGGATATTTTGAACATTTTGGCTAATATCCATTTATCAATAAGTACATACCATGTATGTCCTTTTGTGTCTGGGCCACCTCACTCAGGATGCTATTTTATAGTTCCATTCATTTGCCTGCAAAATTCATGATGTCCTCATTTTTAATATCTGAATAATATTCTATTGTATAAATGAAACATATTTTCTGTATCATTCTTCAGTTGAGGGACATCTGGTTTTTTTCCAATTTCTGGTTATTAAAATAAGGCTGCAATAGACATAGTGGAGACTCACAAATTAATCCACACACTTATGGATAATTGATCTTTGACCAAGAAGCCAAAATCATACAGTGGAAAAAAAGAAAGCATCTTCAACAAATGGTGCTGGTCTAACTGTTGGTCTGTATGTAGAAGAATGCAAATTGATCCATTCTTATCACCTTGTACAAAGGTCAAGTCTAAGTGGATCAAGGACCTCCACATAAAAACCAGATACACTGAATTTAACTGAAGAGAAAGTGGGAAATAGCCTTGAACATATGGGCACAAGGGAAATTTTTCTGAACAGAACACCAATGGGTCAGGCTCTAAGATCAATGACAAATGGAACCTCATGAAACTGAATAGCTTCTGTAAGACAAAGGACACTGTCAATAAAACAAAATGCAACCTACAGATTGGGAAAAGACCTTCACTAACCTTTTATCTAATAGACAGCTAATATACAAAATATACAAAGAACTCAAGAAGTTAAACTCCAGAAAACCAAATAACCCAATTGAAAAATGGGGTACAGAGCTAAACAGAGAATTCTCATCTGAGGAATCTCTAATGGTCCAAAAGCACTTAAAGAAATGTTTGACATCCTTAGTCATCAGGGAAATGCAAATAAAAATGATCCTGAGATTCCAGCTTACACTAATCAGAATGGCTAAGACCAAAAACTGAAGCAACAGCAGATGCTGGCCAGGATGTGGAAAAAGAACACTCTTTCATTCCTGGTGGGATTGCAAAATGGTACAACCATTCTGGAAATCAATCTGGCAGTTTCTCAGAAAACTGCAAATAGTTCTACCTGAAGATCAAGCTATACAACTCCTGGACATAAACCCAGAAGGTGCTTGCTCCATCTCATCATACGGTTGAAGGTTTTTTAGTTTTTTGGTTTTTTTTCTTTTTCTTTGAGTTTTGTTTGTTTGCTTTGGACATAGATTCTCCCAAATTAGACCAGATTGCCCTACATTAGAAAGATACTCTCTATCTGTCTGCCTTAGCATGGAGTGCCAAGAATACAGGAATGCATGTACCATCCTGAATGGTGTATTTGTCTATTGCTTATAAAGTCACCAGCACTCACCTGGAAGCTCATAACCATCTATAACTCCAGGGTCAGGGATACAATGCCTACTACTGACATCCTGTATATCAGCCACAAACATGATGCATAGACATATATGCAAGGAAACCAGTCATACACACAAAGTAAGATAAAATAAATCTTAAAATTTTTAGTGTTTTAAACTTCTTTAAAATTTACTTTTTCCTAAATTTCATTAAATATACACAGATGTATAAACACTGGAATGTAGGTGCCTCTTTCTTATGTATGGCTGTATATTTATGTTTGAATATATGTGCATATGTATCAAAACTTCTATTTTTAAAGTTACATTATAAGGGCGAACAGGCAAAACATTTTTATTTTCACCGAATCAAATCCCCTTTCCTCTGATCAATACATCATTTGGTTTCAGTGTTCAAATGACATTAAAACCAAGGTGCCATCTGCTTTTCCTGAAGTATTAGTTAATTTACTCTGATTAACATGCCAGTTTTACATAACTTTCAAAGAACTCAGCACAGATTGCACAAATTAAAAATATTTGTATAATGTGGCTTTTGCCATTTTATGACATTTTAAGGCTTAAAGAGTCTCTCTGAATAATATTTGCAAAGGCAAATACATGCATGGAATTTAAATGTCACATTAAACATATCACTCCACTTACTTTACAGCATATTAGAGAATATATTTACTTCCATCAACTTTGATAAAAATAACTTAGACTGTATTTTGTGTCCATGTTATTCTCATGCGTCTGAAGTAGTGTCAGGGATTCAGTGGGCTATGATTTCATAGCTATATAATGTGACAAGAAGGGCCAAGCTCTAGATATCATGGTGTAATTAAAGAATTCAGTCATGACAGATCTGTTAGAAATTGAATATGAGGAGAAAATGAGGATTTATTCTGGAGACAGTAGGATCGTGCATATGGGTGCAGCTTGAATTCAAGCAAAAATTCAGAATTAGTGAGGGCGTAAGGGAGGATAATCTAATCCCTGTGAGCCTTGTGATCTGTGTCATAGCTAATTGACTTTGTCATTAGCACTAAAATGGTCATCAACAGCACAAGAAGGTATGAGTGCACTATTGCTCCAAAAGAGATATTGTGACAGGCACATGACTTGGTCTGTGGGTCGGTCCTCAAAACACTGTTCAACAAAACCCAAAGTCCATAAAGGCTTACTTGTTGCTTAAAGTGTTTCCCTTCCAAAACCAGAAAAGAAAGTATCGAAAAGACCCCTCTACACACACACACACACACACACACACACACACACACACACATGCACACACACTGTGGCAATTTTGGTCCATTTTTAGGCACATCCTGCTTCTTCATGGCCCAATACAAGTTGACTCTGGCCCAATACAAGTTGACTCAAGGCTCAATGACTTGTAAGGTAGCATGGTCTGTAACAGCAAGAATTTTCAGTCTATTAGCTCAGAACTCTGTCATTTCATCATTCCACATATAGAGAAAACAGAGATAAACAATTTCTTTGGAATCAATGCCATGTGATCACAATCCTTCCATGAGGATGGTGGAGCCTATTGATTCACATTCATATTTGTTCTCAAGACATGCCATGCCAGGGGGCGTAAGTCCAGGGAGGTTTTAACTTGTTATATATT
This sequence comes from Grammomys surdaster, assembly GCF_004785775.1. Lineage (NCBI taxonomy): Eukaryota > Metazoa > Chordata > Mammalia > Rodentia > Muridae > Grammomys > Grammomys surdaster. Next base: position 10,237,781 of record NW_021620966.1, on the reverse strand, counting down.
CTTCCATAGTTAACCCTTTCATGACTGCTCAGATCCTACCTCTTAGGACTGGGGTCATTTTGCTGGTTAGATTCTTGTCAACTTGACACAAACTACGTGCTGACCCAAAACACAAAATGCACAATTAACCAATAAAACGTGCCACCTCCAGTTATCACCAATTAATTATACACATGGACAGGATGAGTTCTTGCCACCTGTGAAGCTCCAGAGTCACCACAGACATGGGTTTGGTGGATATCCTTGTTATCACTCCTGCCTGCACTTTGTGGGTGGCACTACATTAAGCATTGATATGTAGCTTGCATTAAGACTTAATTTACAGTGTAGGTTGGCACATCACAGAATAGGTTGTAGCTGGAAGCCATATGGCACCAACTGCTAACATCACATATCTTACTCCCATAGAAAAACCCCTACAATTTTGTTGATACTATCTACATTAGTGTATTTTATACAGCTTACCTTCACAGGCCAGGTATTCCTGATGACAGAAATTCAAAGAAATGTAATGCATAAAAATTATCGAGGGAAGAGTTTACTGATAAACACTACTGAGCCTCAGAGGTAATTATGATGAAGTTCTGCTTGTAAATAATTTAATTTGGGAGCTAAAACTCTGCAGTATCACATATGCCTTATCTGTCCTTCCAGATTTATGACTTTCCTTTTTCTTTTCTTTTTCCCCATTACAAGCTTTCTTTTTTTTTTTTGATGAAGGAAATATTACTAACATGCAACTTAGTTGTTGTTACACCTTTTCAGAAGCCATCTAGGAAAGGCTAAGAGCATCTTAAGTGAATTTTCTGGAGCTATCTCACCATTTTGCATGGCCTAAAATGGGTGAGCTCTGAGGTGAGGTCCTAAGGACTTTATTCCAGGATTGCTTCTTGCTGTTGGTATCCCTTTTCCTGTCACTATTATATAGTCTAATTATTCCTGGGCATCAGCCTACCCTATTGGGGCAGATTTTCTATAGATAACCTAAAGATGTACTATCGTGTAGTAAAACTGTGTAGAAAAATTAATGATTTCATAATTCCTAATGATGGATTTATAGAATTTCTAAATTTGTTCAAGTAATTTGAGCCCTCTGTAGTACAAAAGCTGCAAATAGGGTTCTGTAAACCTTCCTGTGTCACGGGCTAATTATACTAGGTTAAGAAAGCAGGCTTGTAAAAAAATTTATAATGAAGGAAAACATTCCTTCTAGGTTAGCTATGAGACTGTTATCTGATAACTAAACACCATAAACTGGGAATGGGTAACTTATTATAGGTGCAAGGACAGAAAATAAAACATTAATTAGTTTATCTATATAAAACTTCAAAACTAATGAGACACAAGACAGATGATTTCTCTCTTGATAAAACTGCGCTAACTTGTGACATTAAAATTACTGCTTCAAACTTACAATGAACATATGGGGCTAGTAACAGATAATGGATGTTTAATGAGATGCTAGTCTTAATGGAAAGACATGTAAACAACACTGTTGTAACTCTTTAAACATTATTGATTGATCTTACATGAGTTAGTCTCTTAAAATTACTCTGAATTTAAGGGAAAGTAAAAGTATTTAGAATTTAATGTAATCAGTTATACTACAATAACAGTTCTGCCTGATAGCTGTATGAGGTAATTGTTTAGAGGCAGTGTATATATTGAGAAACAAAAAATAAAGCATTATTGGAGCTTACTGTATGGGGCTTTACTCCATCCACCATATATGTGTGTGTATGTGTGAAGTTATTGGAGCTTTGCTCCAACTACCAAATGTGTATGTATATGCATATGTATGTATGTATGTATGTATGTATGTAAAGTAGGTGCAGCCTTCTTTAGCTTCCAGAATGTGTATTACTCCTGCATGTGTGAATAAAAGTTAGTTGAAGGGTTTTTTTTTTTTTGCTTCATCCAGAATGTGTGAGTGTTTTCTATGTACAGGATAATTCTTTTCCTTTTCTCTTTCTTTCCTTTTCTTTGCTTTGCTTTTCTCTCTGATTCACAAAGACTTACTGAGTTCCAAGCCTCTCTCCTGGCCAGCGAGGAGCACTTGAGGTGGAAAGAAAAGAGCCCTAGCAATTAAACCTTTTTTCTTCTTAATTCCCTGCTGCAGCCAGCAGAAGTTTATTACTAGAAACCAGCCACAGAATTGTAAGAAACCAGTACTTATTAGCAAAGAATAGTAAAGAGAGAAAAGAAACCAGCGCTTATTTGCACAAAATACTACAGAGAGTTACAAGGCCAGAGATCATCGGTTTTCGACCTTTGTCTAACGCTGTGTCCCACCTGAACCTAAAGACCAGGGCAGGCACCTTGAAACACCTTTATAGCCTTGTTATCAAAAGAATGTTCTTTTTTCCTGATGATATCTATTTATGATGCTTGTGAAAGGCCATTCTGGTAGATTTCCACTTACTTTGTAGCCATTTCTGAACAAAGGTGATGCCCATTGGATATTGGGACTCTTATTAGAAGCCACTTTCAATTAAATGTTCAGTCGTTATTAGCTCTTTGAGTCAATGTTTCCATTTTCTGGGACCTTATATCAATCAATATTTGGGGGTAAGTTCTCCAAATTCAAAAAGATTTTGCAACTAAAAGCTTACTCAGTTACAAAGTAACCACATACATTCTATGATGTATTTAAGTGAGCACCATCTCCATCTTGACAGAGGCACACTGGAGATCCCAACTGATGTGACTCTACTGTTTCCATAAAGTCAAATCTGTGTAGCTTTGGTCCATCAAGATAAAGTCTGCAGAAAATCAGTTTCCTTTCAACTATTAATAAATACCTATCAGTGGAATAACTGCAGATAAATAATGTAAAAGTATAGTTTTAAGTATTTGATATATTCTATTATTAAACCACAATTTTATTTTATTTTGAAATCAAGGAATACCCTAAAATTAACAATGATCTTGCTTCAGCTGCTTTCACAAGACCTTCCAGTCTGTGGCCACATTACCCTGAATAACCCTTGTTGGCTCACAAGACCTTCTATTACATACCACAGAAAAAGAAGAGGCTGAGTGTCAGCGAAGCTTAAGAACCTCTGCACTCCCCAACAGTTTTATTGCCATCAGGATATTCTATTAATTCCTTTCAAACTAACAGAAGGATCCCCTCCCTGCTTTTTCTTAGAACAGTTTATGGCACATAATTATTAACACCATGACAGTCAAGCAAAATAATCACATAAATTATAATTTATTATGAAAATAAAATAATAGTTCCAGCTAACATGAGTTTCAGAGCTAAGTAATCTACAGGTGGGAAGATATTTGGAAAAGCTTCATGTTCACATGGATATGCAGAGATTAATAAGGATAAACGGCAAGTATGCTGTAGAAATTATTTTAGACTTTCATAGTCTGAAGACAAACCTAGAAATTTTCATAGGGCAAGTGAGTCTGCAGTAGGAGTAAGGATAATTTTCAAAGCAACATTTAAGAGATGTGATGGCTAGACACTGGGAAGTGAAAAGAGGTTTTAGATACAATTCATTACAACAAAGAACAGAACTTTCATGTTGGACTAATTGTAACCCAACTTCTAACTACCAACCCATGGATGATTACTGAAAGATGGAGAAACCAGGAACCACCCTGAGCTAACTAAAACGATCGCAGATGTCCAGCTCTTCAACACTTCTTGTGAGAGTTGAAAGTGCACATATAGAATCGGGGGTGGTATTTATCCCAAGAGAATAAAAAAATTATGGGACCCTAAACTAACCAGTAGCTGTTCCTTCAGAATTCTGTTGTTCCTATGTCATACCAATCATGGTGACAATTTAAGCATGACAACCCTGTGGCACACAGTCAAATGCAGCCTGACGCCTTTGTAAAACAATAGGATTTTATCTCAGTACCTAAAGGGTTGGAAACATTACTAGAGGTTAAAAATTATGGGATTTAAATTCAGTGAATATTCAATAAAATTCTGACACATACAAAACATTGTGCTAATGGTTCAAAAAGAAAAATGAACTAAACATTTTTCATATTAATTTTTTAAATTTATCTTAACTTTATTTTTTCTTATTCACTGTATATCCTGTTCACTGCACCCCTCCCCACCATCCACCCACACATGCAATCTTTCCCCCATACCCGCTTCCTCCCTTGTCTAACTTCTTTGGATCTATGGAGTATTACATGGTACCTGCATTTAGTGGCCAGTAGCAACTTATAAGTGAGTACACACCATGTATGTCCTTTTGGGACTGGGTTACCTCACCCAGGATGATATTCTCAAATTCCATCCATTTGCCTGCAAAATTCATGTATCTTGGATTTTAATAGCTGAATAGTAAGTATTTCATTGTGTATATGTACCACATTTTGTTTATTCGTTCTTCAGTCAAGGGGCATCTAGGTTGTGTCCAGTTTCTGGCTATTACAAATAAAGCTGCTATGAACATAGTTGAGTAAATGTCTTTGGAATATGTTGGAGTATCCTTTGGGTACATGCCCAAACGTGATATAATTTGGTCATGAAGTTGAACTATTCCCAGTTTTCGAAGAAACTGCCAAATTAATATCGGAAGTAGTTGTAACACCTTGCAATCTCACCAGCAATAGAGGAGTGTAGGAGGAACTAAGGGGAAAGGAGTTAAAAGAGGAAAAGAAAAAGGATAGAGGAGGAGGTAGAGAGGGCAGAGATGTAGGAGGATGAACAGCCACGCAGGTATGGAGAGCAGTCACGGGTAACAACTTATATTTACGTTAGCTAATTGGGAAACAACTCTAATTGCATGGGCATATTGTTATTGAGCATTACCAAACATATAAAACCTTTGATTAATATTTAAGCACTTTCCTACCGGGCCTGCGTGGATGGCAATGCCCATCCTTGCAGAGACAGTGTGGAAGATTGGCAAAGCCATCTCCCACGCTGGCATCTCGTGAGTGGCAGGGCTGGTGCTTCTGGCTGGCCATTTCTAGCTGCAGTGCACGTGGCCTTTGGCCCCAGAACATGGATGCTGAGCTAGGCAGAGCAACTGCAGCTTAGATAGTGGGCTTGACTAGCGGCCGTTTTTAAATAATTGCTTCAACAGAGGAGTGTTCCTCTTTCTCCACATCCTCAATAACATGTGCAATCTCTTGAGTTTTTGATCTTCGCTGTTCTTATGGGTGTAAGATGGAACCTCATATTTGGTTTGATTTGCATTTCCCTGATGACTAAGGACTGAACGCTTCTTTTGGTACTTCTTGGCCATCTGAGCTTTCTTTGTTGTGAATTTTATTTACTTTTGTACCTCATTTTTTAATTGGCTTACTTGGGTTGTTGGGGTCTAACTTCTTGAATTCTTTGTAAATTTTGGATATTAGACCTCTGACATATGTAGGATTGGTGAAGTTCCTTTTTCAATCTGTGGACCACAAATTTGTCCTTTTGACAGTATCCTTACTGCCTTAAAGACGCTTTGTAGTTTCATGAGGTCCCATTTGTCAATTGTTCATCTTAGAGCCTGAGCCATTGGTGTTCAGTTCAGGAACTTTTCTTCTGTACCAATGTGTTTTCGGGTATTACCCTCTTTCTCTTCTATGAGATTTAGTGTATCTGGCTTTATGTTGAGGTCATTGATCCACGTGGACTTAGGTTTTGTGTTAGGTAATAAGTATGAATCTATGATCATTCTTCTGCATGTAGACATCCAGTTAGTCCAGCACCATTTGTTAAAGATGCTTTCATTTTCCTATTGTATGGTTTTGGCTTCTTTATCAAAAATCAAGTGTTCTAGATGTATGTGTTTATTTCTGAATCTTCTATTTAATTCCATTGATCAACATGTCTGTTTCTGTATCAATAACATCCAGTTATTATCACTAGTACTCTGTAGTATAGTTTGAGATCAGGGATGGTGATTCCTCTTAAAGTTTTTTTATTGTTCAGGATTGTTTTGGCTATCCTGGGATTTTTGTTTTTCTACATGAAGTCAAGAACTGCTCTTTCAAGGTCTATAAAAAATTGCTTTGGAATTTTGATGGAGATTGCACTGAATCTGTAGATTGCTTTTGGTAAGATGGCCATTTTCACTATGTTAATCCTATCTATCCATGAGCATGGGAGATCTTTCCATCTTCTGATAGCTTCATCAGTTTTGTTCTTCAGGGACTTGAAGTTCTTGTCATACAGACCTTTCACTTGCTTGGTTAGAGTTACACCAAGATATTTTGTATTATTCATAGCTATTATAAATAATGTCATTTCACTAATTTCTTTCTCGGCCTGTTATCATTTGAATAAAGGAGGGCTATTGATTTATTTGGTTTAATTTTGTATCCAGGCTCTTTGCTGAAGGTGTTTATCAACTGTAGGCATTCTCTGATAGAATTTTGAGTGATAGCTATGTATACTACCATTTCATCACAAATAACACTTTGACTTCTTCCTTTCAGTTTATACCACCTTGGTCTCCTTTAGTTGTCTTATTACTCTAGATAGAACTTCAAATACTATATTAAATAGATAGGGAGAGAGTGGGCAGACTTGTCTTGTCCCTGATTTTAGTAGAAATGCTTTAACTTTCTCTCCATTTAGTTTGATATTGGCTATTGGCTTGCTGTATATTGCTTTGATTATGTTTAGTTATGTGCTCTATATCCATGATTTCTCTACTACCTTTAACATGAAATTTTATCAAAGGCTTTTTCAGTGTCTAATAAGGTAATTGTGTGATTTTTTTCAGCTTGTTTATATGGTAGGTTATATTGATAGATTTTCATATACTGAACTATCCCTGCATCCCTAGGATGAAAATTACTTGATCTTGATAGATGTTATCTTCGATGTGTTCCTAGATTCTGTTTGCAAGTACTTTATTGAGTATTTTTGTATCAATATTCATAAGAAAATCAGTCTGAAATTCTCTTTCTTTGTTGAGACTTTGGGTGGTTTAGGTATCAGGGTGACTTTAGCTGCAAAGAATGAGTTTGGCGGTGTTCTTTCTGTTTCTATTTTGTGCAATAGTTTAAGAAGTATTGGTATTAGCTCTTCTGCACTAAAATCATCTGGCTCTGGGCTTTTTTGGGCTGGGAGACTTTTAATGACTGTTTTTATTTCTTTAGGGGTTGTGGGGCTGTTTAAATAGTTTACCTCATCTTGATTTAACTTTGGTAAGTGGAATCTGTCTAGAAAATTGTCCATTTCATTAAGATTTTTGGTAAGGACACAGAGCCTTACCACCTATGAGAGAGTGCATTGCTTTTGATAATGCATATTCCACAATGGGTATGGAAGACATTCTTGTCAGAACGACCTAAAACAGGCTCAGTCTTGTTTATGAAATAAAAAATGGGGAGATGTGAGAGCTTTTGGAGCTGCTTGGTAGGAATCTGACATTAGGCTAGAACAAAGACGTAATTTCAGGCAAAAATCTAAAATTAGGCTAGAACAAACAAGTAATTTCAGGCAAGAATCTAGACCTTAGGCTAGAACAAAAAGTAGGCTTCAGGCATGAAAATGATTTGAGACTAGGACAGGGAAGTAGGCTGACATATTTTAGTCATCCTGATAAGCCCTTAGAAACTTTGATCATGGGAGTGACCACAGGACTTTGTTTATTGCCTTGCTTGTTCTTTGACTATTTGTGTTTATTGTCTTGCTTGTTCTTTGACTATTTGTGTTTATTGTCTTGCTTGTTCCTTGTCTATTTGCATTTATTGTATTGCTAATTCTTCAACCTAGAACTGACCTTAATCCTTGCATGTAATTAAAATGGCATAAAAGCAGATTGGGAAAAAATTTTTAAAAAAATAGTTTTTCAAATTTTGTGGAGTACAAGCTTTTGAAATGAGACCTAAAGAGTCTTTGAACTTCCTCAGTGTCAGTTGTAATGTTTCCCTCTTCACTACTGATTTTGTTTATTTGAATACTGTCTCTCTATCTCTTGCTTATCTTAAGAGTTTGTCTATTTGGTTGATTTTCTCAAAGAACCAGCTCTCGGTTTCATTGATTCTTTGTATTATTTTCTTTGTTTCTAACTAATTGAATGTGTGCATTTGTAATGTTACTGTTTGTCATGTGAATGAAGGTGTGCATACTGTGTACGCACATATCTGGGGAGGCCAAAAGTCAATAATAAGTATATTGCTCTGTCACTTTTCATGCTACTTTTTGAAACAGGATCTTGTCAGTGAACCTGCAGCTCGTTGATGCCTAGATAGACTGACTGGCCATGGAATTACTGTGGATCTGCTTCTCTCTGCAACTCCAGAGCAGGGGTTACAGATGCATGCTGCCATGCCTAGCTTTTATATGGGGTCTGAAGATCTGAAGATAGCACCTCAGACCTATACAGCAAACAGTTTATCCACTGAATTTTCTCCTCAGCTCCTTCTTAAACATTTGCATGAATGAGCAGCCCAATAAATACTAGAAAACTTCCCTGGTGCAAAATTACCAGCTTGATCAGAAAAAGACATTTTTGAAATAATGGGAGTTAGATAAGTAGCTCTTACAATATCATGGAGATGGTGACAAATCAAAATTGTGAAAGAAGAAATAGAAAAGAGGCGCTGGACAGAAGAAAAATGGCATTGATAATTTCTCTAATTATTTCTTTTAATTAGAAGTATAAGAATCTATATTATAAAACAAAATAGTTCATAATCAAGTTCCAGGTGGTATAGATGAGTGGAAAAATTGTTTTTGGAGAGAGAGGTAACTGAGAGTCTGCAGAGTAGATAGAATTCATATGCATGACATCTGAGTTCACTTCTGAAAGAATGACATGTGGGAATTCCTGAAAGCAAAATAATCATAGCATAGCATAGCATAAAAATGGCTCAAAGAAGCTTATTGGGTGGCAACACACATCTACAGAGAGAAACCAACAGGTGCTAAAACAGGGGAGTCTAGTGGAGAAACTTCAAAAGTGGCTGAAAGAATTTGGAGTTGGACTTCATCGGAAAAAAACCAACAACTTTTATTTTAATGTGGTATTTTTGTTCATTTCATACATGAGGAATAAATTTACATCAATTTTCCTCTTCCTCTTTTCCATTCCAACTCCTCCTGTGTCCCCATTCCCTCTCAAACTCAAGTTCTCTTTATCATTGTCACATACATATACTCAGTACTTTCATGCATAATTTGCATGTTATATTACATATATAGTATATGATAAATATAATACATATAATATATGGCACATATACAGTACATATAATATAGCATATATACAACACATATAATATATACCATATATACATCTTATACACCTATACACACACACATATATATTTATACATATATATATATATATGTATAATACATATATGTATCTAACCCTTTCTCAGCAGCATTGATTTACTGTAACATTTTATCTAGGGGTGGAGTCTCAAAAAATTTTCCCAGTTTATGTTGGCATGACAGCTGGTTCCATATGTCATCGTACCAGAAACCATATTTTAATTGATATCCATGGCAAAAATAATAGAAAAGGGCCACCATTTATTGGAAAGTCAAAAGATTTAGAGGCTAAGTATGAGAAACAAAAATCAAGAATGATGTAATGTTTAGACTACCAGATGTGGTCATTTAATACTTTAATTAGCTTCTTTTCAGTGCTCTCCAGTAAGGTACATGGGAAACATTTCCATAATGTAGCAACAAAGAAAAAATAGCCAATTTCTGTGTCCATGTTTCTCAACATTCTCACTCATGAAGTAGTAAATTAATATAACACTTAACTGCAAACTAAAACCAATTTAGGGCTAGTTATACAGAACTTGGTAGGAAAAGATTTTACGTACCACCTACAACATTGAGGCCACCAAGAGGTACTCTTAAAATAAGAACTATGCTCTAAACCATTGTCACCATGTGAACAATTCACATCTGGGATAAGAGAGGACATGGATGTTGAAAGTTGCTTGAAGTATGCTGATTGGAGATCTTCATCAAAACAGCAGTGAAGAAGCAGTTTAACATGCTTCCCAGAGTGTGAATGTTTTCAATGGAAATTTTGCTCCATTGAAAAAGGGCACCCACTGAAAAAGCAGCTGTCTGACATTTCAAAACAGAATATTTCACAGCACCAATAACCTGGAAAAAATGCCCCAAAATACACTTGACATCATTATTTAATCTGTCAGATTTCTCAGCTAAGAAGAAAGTAGTTTCTAAGTTGGTTTTGGGTACCCATAGCCAAGCATAAACCACTTTCACGTTCTTAATAAATATTCTCCTTGGAGTGTTTGTGTGGTAGCTATCTGTAAGGTCATCAAGTTTATTTAATTTTCATTCAGCAATATCATTTCCAAGCCCTCAACCTACTTGAAGCACTTGAAAAGACTACGTGAGGACATAATGCCATTTTCACAAAGAAAAATTCTTCCTAAGAATTCATCATGTATCTTTGGGAAGCAAAGTAGGTGCAGACAGGAGAATGTGCTGGGAAGGTGCCCCAAGAAGCATGGGGAAGGACACTTTAACTCAATGCATCAACTCAGTTTCCTTATCTAAAAATAAGAACTTTAGATGGGTGAAATATTTGATCAACTGTGCAAATAGTGATATGTTCTAAAAACGAAACAAAATACTGTTAAAGAAAAAAGGATGAACTGGAGAGATGGCTAAGCAGTTCGAAGCGTTGCCTGCTCTGCTCTTCTGGAGGGTCTGAGTTCAGTTCTCAGCCATCACATGGTGGCTTGTAGTAGCATTTTCCGGTATGTAGCATATATACAGACAAAGCACTCGTGTAAGTTAAAGAATAAACCTTTAAAAGGAGGAAGGCAGGAAGGTGATGAGGAAAGGAAAAGAGAGAGGAGGAGGAGGAGAAGGAGGAGAGGGGGAGGGGAAGAAGAAAAGAAGGAGGCCGAGGAAGTGGAGGAGGTAGAGGAGGGAATGGAAGCTTTGACTTGTGACCAGTACTTAGTATGTCAAAGAAAATTTGGCCAAGTATCTAAATTTTGAGCAGAATCATGAAGTGTGTTAGTGGTTAATATGCAATGTTGACAGAACTGCATTCGTGAACAGAGAGACACAGTAAGTACAAACGTCCTGGGTCCCCTCACCATCAGGCCCAGAACTATCAGTGAAGTCCAACACGTAGAATGGCCAGCAGACTTCAAGATAAAATAAAGAGCAGATGTGTGTGTGTGTGGGGGGGGGGGGGGGTGCGGGGTGTTACACATAGTGGGAAGCTTCTCAAAGGGTTAATGAGAGAAATGAAATCAGTAACTACTTTCCAGAAGCACCTTTTGGCTACTGTGTGAGGGGTAAGGAATAGCTTGAAAATTGTAAGGACTCTTTTTTTCTGCCAATCAAAACAAGACATGGTAGTGGCTGGGGGTGGGGGAGGGGAGGGAGAGTACTCTGTTTTGAACGATAATATAGTCTTTTCTCTAGCTTCTATTCTCTGAGTGAGCTAGCTGGTTGTGTGGCTTTTGAGAAGTTAGGAGAAGATACCCGTGGAACCATGACCAGAAGATGGAACAGTGACCAACTAATAAGGAAACATTAGGATCGTGAGGTGAGGGTACTTAGGCCATGGTCCCAAGATCACGTGTTTTAGTTTTCTTCCAGTGCATTTAGCTGTTCAGATAGACATATGATTTACCTGGGGATAGAGTTTCTCTGAATTAGTATGGTACATGAGCAACTGCACTGCAGGACTCTGAAACCTAATCTTGGCAGAAGGAGTAGGGGCAAGATGCTGCGGGGGTAGTAAAACGTGAATGTTACAAATATGGCGTCTAGCCTGCCAAAACCTCACTGGAGCAGCAATGGAAAAAGCCAGCTGAAAAGTAGGCTGGGGATTCAAAGTCATGTGATTGACAGGGAGACTTTCGAAGAGCAAGAAATGACCTAGAACAGATAGTGACAGAAGTGGGTGATATCTCCATATGTTGCTTTGTGTCCCTTGAATGTTTCTGCTGTAGCACTTGACACTAATGGTTGCCAAAAGAATAAAAAACGTGAGAGTAACCATGGACCCTGGCAACCAGGGCTTGTCTTAGACTCCCGTGGTTGGCGTCATGCTTCCATAGTTACGGCTGTGATTCCCACAGTGTACTAGGGAATAAGAATGAGGTTAGAACATTCCCTAAACTTCGAGGCCAGAGATGGTGCCCCTTTCACCCTGTCTCTTCAGATGCAGGAAATTCTCACTTTGTTTCCCAGCTGATTGGAGCTTTTTCTAGGTGCTCCCCTGGGAGTTACCTCCCTAGAGATCAGCAGACAGGGCTGTCATGCTTGGGTAGCAGCCAGCTCCCAGTAAATTCCTTCTATGGCCTACTTGTTAGTATGAAGTTCCAGTTTTAATTTTGCACAAGTGGAGGTCTCTTTTTCACAGGGTTGATAACGGTGCCGCGCAGGCTTCTGTTATCAAGGAAGGCAAGAGGAACCGCAGGTAGGGGACCATGTGAGACCAGGTGCCTTGGCTCCTCAGCCTTGCTTCTGCAGAAACCAGGAGTGCTTCCCCCCACTGTTCCCTATTTTTGACGTCAAGCTCAGACAGCCAGCAGAGGAGCCTCACAGCTTGGGCGGTGGAGCCCAGGGACAGTGGCAGGGAGGGGAAGCCATCTCAGCAACAGCTTGAAGGGGGAGCTGGCTATCCCTTGCCCTCAAAACAGGGACTAAAGCCGAGCTGAAGAAGACCTGCGGGCTCAGGGAACCGCGGGGTTACTGCAAAGAGGGGCGGGGAAAAGGCGGAGGCGCTGCATGCAGCGCGCTGGCTCCAGCGGTGCCCGCGGGGAATGTGACATCAGCGGCGCCGGGCGCTTGCGGCTGGAGCAGGCAGCTCGCCTCGGCGGCCGCAAGGTGCACACCTCGCCCGGGGGAGGACTCGGAGCCCGGCAGGTGGCCGGGATGTCGGCGAAGGAGAGGCCAAAGGGCAAAGTGATCAAGGACAGCGTCACCCTCCTGCCCTGTTTTTATTTCGTTGAGGTGAGTTGGCCCAGCGCCCTGGCATAATGCAGATCTTTCCGGACAGCACCGGAGCGAATTCAGGTCCTGGGCAGGATTGGTGACCACACCGGAGCACCAGGGCTTGAGCCACTGCTGTTCCTAAATGCTCGACCCTCTCCCTTTCCTCCCACAGGTTTTTCTCCAGAGCTCCCTTGAGTCTGTCTGCCTATGGACACCTGCCAGCACCGGCTGGTTATCACTAGGGGCAGCTTTTTGGGTGGCCTTCCAGGAAGGGATACCTGTGAGAGTACGGGTCTAGTTTTTGGCCCTGTAGCGCCAGTGTGCACAGCATATATCAGTGCACCAGAGGGGCCATGATGTCTGTATTTTGGAATTTGTGCTTTTCAGTTTGCTGACTATATGTAGAACTCAGTGAGCTTTTGGTGGGAATTCAAATGCATACAGTTTTGCCTAGACTGTAGGACCAGAGATGTTTATGTGGTATTAGGATTACTGGTGGCTTCTGTTAACCCTTCTAAACCCTTCTCCTACTATAGTTGCTACGGTACTTCATCTGCTTCTAAAATTGGGTCATTTCTAGATGTCAATCAACAATCAACTGGGCTTTAACCATGGTGTGTGTGGGTGTGTGTGCACAGATACATACATAAATTCATGCATATAAGTATACAGCTCAGTGTAGATACATGCATAAACAAGTGAGTATATTTCAAATGTATGACATCATCAGAGTTCACATTTGTTTTTTTTTGTATCTCTGTTTTTATTTTGACCTGAGCAATATTTTGGATAAGCAATTAACATGGGGTTGCACTCATAATGAACCTCTGACTTACCTAATGCAGCATTTGAGGGAGGAACAGTTTATGGGAGGGGTGTAAAAGATTGACAGGTGCAGGATTCCATGTACTGTGTGCTCCATTGCATTCGGGAGACATTTTTAAGCAAGGGGTTTGTTAAATTACAGGTGAAGAGAGGATACATTTAAGAAAATCTAACAGTTCTAAGGGCAAAACTGTGGTTCGTGGAATTACATCTCAGGTTGGATAGAGAATTTTGAAACGATTGCTGCATTATAAATAGCCTTCCTTCGTGGTCTTTTTAGCCAAACATGGAGGTTCTCACTACCAAGTACAGATAGCCGATTCTGTATTTGATGACTGAGAGGCTTATCTGGATTGGGGAAGAGCTACTGTCTTGAAACCTGGAGAAGAAATATTCTGTCAAGGCTCTCTTTTGATATTGCTGTACATCTAGAAGTTTCTTTTATGTGTCATATATATTTGAACGATTTAAGTTTTAAGAGGTGTATATGACCTGCATAAGTTTTAGAGAACTGACCTGTGACTCCTTCCCTTCATCTAGGATCTATAGAAAAGAAGCAGAGATGGGAGAGAGGGAGGGAGGGAGGGAGGGAGGGAGGGAGGGAGGGA
>NW_021620966.1:10169507-10223359 GCF_004785775.1 Grammomys surdaster | reverse complement strand
GAGGGAGAGAGAGAGAGAGAGAGAGAGAGAGAGAGAGAGAGAGAGAGAGAGAGAGACCCCTGTTTGCTTAAAATCATTGTTTTATCTATTGTCCCTCTTTTTACAAGGAATCTTGAAGCTATTGCTTAGGTGATTGAAAACGTGGGCCCAGAAGACTCCATGAATGGAATCAAGGAATAGGACTCTGGGCTACCAGCTTCTAGATCAGTGGCTAGACCACTTGTGGCATTGTTGATCCATTTAGTTGTCTTTTTTGCTAAAGCACTTTTAGTCACATCTAAAATCTATTACGTTTATTGGAGAGAAATTCATGAGTTGAGGGGTTTGTCCCTAAGAGATCCTCACCTAAGGTCAGCTAGAAGCTGACTACACCAGAACACAGGCTTCCAGAAAGGAACCTCACTCAATGAGGATACAAACCAGAAAATTCATTCTCTTAAAGAATTGAACTGCTGACTCTTGAGGAACATTTTATGGAATACATACCCTTTAATCTAGGATCTTTAAAGTAAAGATATTTTATAGTGCATGGAAAAAAAATCTTACAAATGTTATATCTTTTCCAGGAATGGAAATCATTATTTTCACATTGACCCACTCTGACACCTTCTATGAATTCATTAAGCCAGAAAGTTACAGAGAGATTGCTTGCAGACAGTCACTGAGTTTATTCTAAGTTTTTTTGTTGGCATTTTCTTATTTGTTTTTTGTTTGTTTGTTTGTTTGTTTGTATTTTGAAACGGGATGCCGAGGGGGCCCAAGCTAGCTTCAGACTAACTAGTAGAAAGACAGGCCTTGAATTCTTAACCCTCCTGTCTCTATCTTCCACGTGCTGGGATACGAGGTATACACCACTTTGCCTGCCTCATGAAGTTTAAATGAGTATCTATAATACCATATTTGGGGTGGTAATAGACTTCTAATAGAGACCTCCAAAATTGGATTGCAAATTATCTCCCTGAAACTTGAATGCACAATGAACCTTTAAAGAGATTGTGAAAGATGGGAGTAGGCTTCGTTCTTCCAGCTATTTAGGAGTTGGCAGCAAGCACGACCCAGCTCCTTAGAAATGACTCATTTTGAAGCTAGTGGGAGGAATCTGCAGGATGAGTCTCTTTTGCAAGATGAATAAACAGAGCTTGAATTAACATGTCAATTAAAAGCACTAGAAGAATGGCCTTTGGCTTTGGGACATATTTCCCCATCACCCAGTGATTAGGATAGATTGACAAAATGCAAGTAAATCTCCTTCCATCATGTATCAGCATAGATAGTATAATTAAAGTAACATAATGACAGTGACAGGGCCAGTATTCAGGGAAAAAAGTATTCAGGTCTCATGATAGTGAGAACAAAACCATCTTTCTTTAAAGGCATTTGGGCTACTTTAGATTGCTCTTTGCTTCTTGAGTTCTTTATATATTTTGGTTATTAGCCCTCTACAGGATGAGGGGCTAGTGAAGATTTTTTTCCCAATCTGTAGGTTGCTGATTTGTCTTATTGACTATGTCCTTTGCCTTACAGAACCTTTTGAGTGTCATGAGGTCCCATTTATCAATTCTTGATCTTAGAGCCTGAGCCATTGGAGTTCTATGTAGGAAATTTCTCCTGTGCCCATGAGTTTGAGGCTCTTTCCCACTTTCTCTTCTGTTAGATTCAGTATATCTGGCTTTATGTTGAGGTCCTTAATCCACTTGGACTTGAGCTTTGTGGAAGGTGAATGATAGGGATCTATTTTCATTTTTCTACATACCAATTAGACTGGCACCATTTATTGAAGACGCTTTCTTTTTTCCATTACAAAAAGAAACTTAACTGGTAAATTGGACTTTCAGTTGGACCAGAGAGGGCTAAAATAAATCTAGATGCTATTCTGGCAGAAAAATAAGAACATTTGGTTGATTGGGAACACAATCAACCTTAAAGGTAGATTGACCTGGTTAAAGTATGTGCTATGTAGTGGGTAATTTTGACCATGTTAGCTCTCTGGGTGTATATTTCCTTTTATGTGATAAAAATCATGTAGTCTCAATATGAAGATGCGTATACTCACCGATAATAGAAAATAAGATGTCTATTTCTTAGCTATAGAGTATACTCCATGGTTAAGGCATTATGCCTGTGTTAAGATGGGTACATTGTGTTCCTTCATTTCCATTGTATAATTGCACTTGATCTGAAGCGGATTCTTTCCCCTTCTAGGTTGAACAGGTTCTACTTCATTAACTCACACTGTTCCCTAGAAACCGTCACCTCCCAAGTTTTTAGAAGAGATTTGAGTTTCACAGGATCCCTGGAATCTGTCTGTAATATTGGTCAAGGGGAGGGACTGTGGAATGTTCTTAGCTTTGTATAGGGAATATGAGTTTTCTTAGTGAAGCCGTTAGAAGAACACGCACCTTCTAGCTCAGTCTTCAGTGGTTCTGTTGTTTGTTTCTTGTTTTTTTTTTGTTTTTGTTTTTTTTTTTTTTTTAAAAGCCAGTGAGTCAGTGGAATGGCTTAAGCCCAGTGACTTGACTTCCGTCCATGGTACCAACATGGTAGGACAACTAGAAGAAGAGGATAGATTCACTTCCACATGTTCTCCTTTTACATGTGTATAAAAATGTCTAACATACATACATGCATACATTTATACGTACACACACATACATACATGTATGTATGCATACATACATAATGAATAAATAAATGTAATTTTCAATAAAAGAGCACATTTTTGTCTAGACTTATTAAAAGAAATAGATAGAAATCAAATAACATAGTTAAGCTTATAAAGCAAAATTTGAGGCAGAGTGGGTACCAACTCAAACTTCATTCATGTTCACCATCGCAGACTGGTACACTCCACTTACAGAGAGAATACACATACGGGCGAAGTTACTCTCTCTGTTTCTTCCCTGTTAAGAACAAGAAGATGGCACCTGGGAGGCTGGGCTGGGACGATCACTTGAGTCCAGGAATTTGAAACCAGCCTTAGCAACATTTTTTAGATCCCAATTTGTGTTCATTGCCTTGCTTGTTCCTTGACTATCTGCATCTATTGTATTGCTAGTCCCTCAACCTAGAACTGACCTTAATACTTGCATGTAATTAAAATAGTATAAAAGCAAAAAGGAGGAAGGGGGATGGGATAGGGGGGTTCTAGGGAGGGGAAATGGGGAAAGGGGATGACATCTGAAATGTAAATAAATAAAATATCCAATAAAAAAGAAAAAAAGAGAAAAAAGAAAAAAAACAAGCAGATAAACCAGCAGCAACAAAACAGGAAGATATGGTAAGGTATGAGAACACGAGAGAGACATGCTTCCTCCGATCAGCTGTCCTCAAGTGGAAGATGATTGGCACAAAGTCTTAGCAGACAGTGTTCACACCCCACACTGTCCCACAAACAAGTAGCTAGTGTCCCTGGGCTAAACAGGAACAGAGATGCTCCAGCCTACTTGCTCTGGAGAAGCACCTCTATAATCCCGTGGGCACAAGTCACACTGTTCAGCTTCAAAGTTCAAGCAATCCTGTCCTGGTTCACAACCACCCTCAACAGTAAGTTAATGGGCAGGACGTTTGTTGTTGTTGTTTCTTTTATCTTTGGTTTCACTGATAAAGAAGTTCATGGTTGGCAGTAACATCCCGTGGTAGTTTGCAAAGCAAGATGGCTTCCAGAATAGCACTCTACTTTATGGATTAGTTGTATAATTAAGTTTTCCACTGTTCAACGTGAGAAAAGAAAGGCCAGCTATGGATGGACTGAACCCTTAAACAAGCATATATCCAAGGTAGTACCATATTAACCAAAAGTAGGTTAATACGTTCTTGCATTTTAATTTGGGAAACCCTCTCCAAGTGATAGCTGTCTCTCCTGTGTTGGTAATCAGTGGAGAGCATAGCTAGCACCAGCCAAAGGCCTTCCAGGCTAATCACTGAGTCTTACGTTCCATGAAGCTGGCAGTCTGGGTGGATCTCTTTTATGCTCAGTCCTATAGCCCCGCCCCTGTGCTCAGGCTCACAATCTTTTTCTCATTAGTCACATTCAACAACTAATGTAAATATATAATAAATCATTTGTAAAGTCCCCAAATGGAAATTTATGAAAGTAAAATAAATGGGCAACAGATTTCTTTTTATTGAAACATTGTTCAGCTTTATAGCATACTTTTGTATCTGTGAGATAGTGCTTACCTGTACAAGGGGAAGAAATGTTTAATGGATTTCAATAGGATATCCATAAAGGCAAAAATCCTTTGTTTTATGTAAATATATACACACGCTCCAAACTCTGCACATAGACACATGTGAGCATTGGGGGTGTGAGAAAATTATGTGAGAAAATATAAAACAGAATCAGAAACATATAACCAAAGCTTTTTAACCTAAAGGTAAATAAAATTATTTCTTAGGGGAATTTTTTCAAGATATTTATATCTTAACTTTATCTAACATGAATCTACAATATTTCTATGTTCCAGATCATCTTTTTTCCAAATTTATGTAGCTTATTTGATCTTTCTGCAAAATATAATTTATTTTCATTTTGCATGAACATTAATAAGAAAATAATTTCACAACATCACTGAGTTTCCATGTACCAAAATAGTAACTGTGAATTTTCCCATCTTTTCTGGATTGGATAGAGATAGTCTCCTCATAAAACTTCTAAACTCTGCCAAGTGCTATGAGCTGGCAAAACACCCCTCCCCAGTTAGTTACAATCCACAAATTGATGCAAAGGAGAGAATAGATTTCTAAGACCTAGAAATAGGGTTAAATGAGGACACTTCTTTAACAACAAGTTTTAAGTGCATAACCTTCTGTTAGTGATGTCTCTCTTGTCTTCAAAGGCACAGTCTCTATCTTTTCTCCATGAGTACACATGATACACTTTTATGTCAGGAAAGTATTAGTTCACTTCTGTCACTTTCGAAGAGAGTTATAATGGTAGTGTTGTTGATGATGGTGGTGACAATGATCTTAGTAATAACGATAATAATAATAAAGTTTAGTGAATTTCAAGTGTTCTTTATGTGGCAGAAGCTCTGGCTACATTATCACCCATCCCCAGAACCATTACACAAAGGAGGTAGTTTGTTCTTCTTGGTTTGATTGTTTTTGTTTTTCTTTTTGTTTGTTTGGTTTTTTTATTCTATTTTTGTTTTTTTGTGATCAGATTTCAATTCTATCCCAAACTTGTCTCAAACTTGGACCTTTTGGCCTTAGGCTCCCAAGTGTTAGAATTATGCCTAGCCTCAAACTAAGTATTGTTATCTTTGATTTTTAAACAAGAAAATTGTAAGGCAAAGAGATAAATATCTTTGCAGAGACATTACAGTTAATGGAAGTAGCGAAGATTTGAATCAGGCCCAGTTTTGCTCACACGCTATGATTGTACCATGTTAAACCGTGCATGCTTCCAGTAACAATGCAGGATTTAGTGATGAAACAAAATAAAGAGATGTGCCTCCTTTTGACACAGCTAGCTTTGTAGTACTAAAGGTCGAGCGATTAGATAAGTCTGGTTGAGAATTTTTCAAAGCCAAAGAATAAAATTTTTCTGTGCATTTCACTATTAAGTTTGACTTTGTTGGTACTATTTCCTGTTTGGTGGTGATTTCCTTCTGGCATGGATATTTTGAAATCCATGATCATTGTGTGCTTGCAAACATGTCTCCTTTTAGCCAGAACAAATGGCATTCATCAAGTGCCTGTGGAAATTAATGAGGAGCTATGCTCAGGATGGAAGAGAAGCCTTCAAACTGAATTTAAAGAAAGTGGAATGAGTAGGATATGATCACAAAGCAATCCGGCTGTATAAATGACTCGTAGTAAATAGATACAAAGTAAAGCTAACACAAGCAGCATTAGCAGAGATATCTTAAGAAAACTGGAGGTAGGAGAGAATGCATGTGATGTTATTGGAGATCTAACCTGTGAGCGAGCCTTGTAAACCTCTTTAGGCATTCAGATTGTCTAAGATGACTTACATTTGAGAAACAATGATGGCTTTTAATGCTGGAAATGTATATCAGTTATCATTTACAGAACAAATGTAAATATTGCCCTGCCTTTTAGATTAAAAGCCTAGAGATTAGTGTCAATGTCTGTTGTCTACATGAGCTCTCATTTTAAAACTGTACTTATTGAATCATTTAATGAGAAAAACCAGTGGATTGTTTAAGATAGAGTGAAAACCAGAATATCCCACATATGTCTGTATGGGTCCTCTTTTGAGATGAAATCTATAATTAGAAGTGAAAAACATCACTCCATCTCAGTATATGCTACCCTTACTTGTCTTTAGAAGATATAAAAAAAATTTTTTTTGCTCAACACCACCCAGCAGATGGAAAAAGGAAAATGGCTTCATATTTAATTTTAAAGCTCCTTAGTTATTTAGGGAAGGGGTAGATCACTGGTAGATGTTTCTAAGAAAGGACAATAGCACAGTGATTACAAACATGAACTCAGGAGCCTCATACCTTGAGTTAGCAGTCTAGTTACCAAGCTGAAAAATTTTACAAAAATCATGTAATTTCTCCACACTCTGTTCTCTTATCCACACGACATCTGTAATAGTAGCCTCTTCCTTAAAGAACGAATCATTGAGATTGCCTGAACTCAAACATGAAAAAATACTTTAAATAATACCTGTCAAATATCAGGAGCATTAAATTGCTATTAGTACCATATTTTTGAAAGTCAGCTATATGTTACAGAAAAGAGAAATTATGCTCATAAGAAAAGATTTACAAAGCAATTACTTTCAACACATGAAATACTGGTCCACAGCCTCAAGTCTTCCTCTCTAATTTGGTTTCAAGAACAAAATTCTTTCCAAGACAATGCACATACTTCAGTGTCTAATCATGGATGAGAAAGCAATCTTCAGCGCCTGGGGTTAAGGCTGCTGCTTACAAACCCCAGTCCCCAAGCCTCCTGCTAGATCAATATTCAGGTAATAAAGCAGCCACTAAGTATTATATTAGGCTTTACTATTAAATCAATGAGAAATTGTAATTAGTCTTCTTAGAGCTACAGGAATAGAGTTTATATTCAGGCATAAAGACATAGAATAGCATTTCCTATTAACTACTACTAATATTGGGAGGACTCGATCTAAGTCTTTTGTGTTCTTGAACACTTACAAAATTGTTAGAGTTCAAACAATCCACTAACAAAATTGGAAATAAGTTATTTCTGTTGGTGTGTATGGTTGATATAAATAAGACTACTTTTAAGTGTCTTATTTATTAAATGTCTTTAACATTTACTAAATGTTTTTATTAAATAAAAATTATTTATTAAGTGTCTTATAAGAGGTTTTTATAACTACACTATAAGACTATACTGTGTGTGCACACGCGCTCGTGTGTGTGTGTGTGTGTGTGTGTGTGTGTGTGTGTGTGTGCGCATGTCCGTGCGTGTGTGTATTTACATTACAGGAACAACCTAAGCATATGCCATCCCAATTCAGATCATCCACATAGGCATTAACTTATTCTACATTGAGGACCATAGGTATTTCTGAATTAAAGAAGTAAAAAAATAACAGTTTCTCTACTCTAAGACCCTGTCATTTGAATAAAGGAGATTGGCAAATGAGCAATGTCTGTCCTAAATAATGAGGATGCTGTGATCCAGGTGTCCTCAGAACATCATGGTGCTCCTGAGGCAGGACTCCAGGAAAAGTTCCAAAAGTCAGAAACCTGTGAGAGCTTTTTGTTGTGCCCAATTTCTAATATAAATAAAACAATTCACTATGGAAGGTAAAAGTGGAGACAGAATCAGCCCACATCCCAAGTATTTAAATTCTTAAGATATCATCAAAATCAATAAAAACAAGGATGCCTTTGGAGAAACTATACAAAGAACCACTAAGACCTGGAAATACTCTTATTAATAGGACTGCAGTTTGGAAATGCCCAATATCCCTTATTCTTGGTGCTGTTCAAGTCTCTTGCACACATGACTCCCTCTAACCTTCTGTCCTCTGAGCTGGCATGGCCACTGACTCCTGGGGCTATCTTTTCCTGAAAAGCATTAGACAAGTGCCA
Source organism: Grammomys surdaster (assembly GCF_004785775.1). Taxonomy (NCBI): domain Eukaryota; kingdom Metazoa; phylum Chordata; class Mammalia; order Rodentia; family Muridae; genus Grammomys; species Grammomys surdaster. Next base: position 10,215,311 of record NW_021620966.1, on the reverse strand, counting down.
GATGGTAACATGTGATGGAACAGCAGTAGGATGTAATGGGGACACAGGATTCCAGGAATTCAGCGGAGCAGAATTCAATTACAGTCCTGGCCATGCAGACATCAAGTCTATTATTTAAGTATCTGGGGCAAAGTCTTTATTCAAAAATATATCATAATATTCCCAATGAAATAACTGAAATTAAATCAGACAAGTAAGAGAAACTATGTAAATAAAGCTCAGCATCCACTTCTCTCTCTTTAGGTATAACTATGCTCAGTGAATTCTGTTTTAAGTCAAAGTACAATGGTATCTAGAAAGGATCAGTCATAGATTTGAACAAGTGAAATACTTGTCATAAATGGGTGATAAGGAAGAAGTCAGTACAGAAAGTGACTGAGAGTTAAAAGCAAAGGGGTGATTTTTTTTCAAAGCATACAAGTTACCTAAGAGGTCCATTTCCATCTTGGGAAGTATAGTCATTGTTGCACATCAGGGATGAAGGGGAGATGCAACTCAAGCAAGACAGTTCAGAGTAACTTGCCTGGACACTGGCACTTGGCAGAAGAATAGTGTTCTCACTGACTTTCTGATGGTTGTACAATTTATATAATTTTCTCCACTGCATTTTTAAAAGCATAAGATGAGTATGCCAACAAATAGTTAGACTATGTAAAGTATAAATTCAATTTAGCAATCTATTAAGAGCAACACAGCACCTGGCATAAATGCCTATGCCCTAACCGCATACCAAATACTGTAAACAAATTATATTTCCACTTCCTTTGATAGTAACTTCCTGGTCTCTTTCAATTAAATCTCTCAAACATTTAAAAAGCATATCTAAAACACTGGTTTATATGAAGCTCTTACTTTCAGATTTCTGATTTTAGGATGACACAGGTAAGGTATAAATATCTAGAATCAAAGACAAATGAACAACTCTTTTAATGAATCTATGTATTAAATGTAAAAACTGGGAGCCTCATTTCTAAACAGATGGCAGAAAAAATTATAGAAAGAAAAAGATATGAGAGAGTGTTTTTTAAAAAATGTGAAAATAATACCATAATGCAAAGATTTATATGATGTCTCTTTTGAGCTGTAAGTGTGATAGAGGCCTGAGACATGTGTTTTGAGAATGTGTGTAACATGTAGACATAGGTCAGCATTTTTAAAAAAGAAAATATACAAAGGAAGTCATGAATACCACACAGAAAAGGCCTCACATACTTCATTATTAGCAGGATGCTGTTAGTTACATGGTCAGATAATATTTCTATGAAAATCAGCTTGTTAGTTCTGATAGGGGGAGGAAGAAAGAAACAAACTATGGAAAGGAAATAGATAGGAAACCTTAATGCTTTTTCTTAGACTAGCCATGACTGAAAAACAAAACAAAACCAATAGACAGGAAACCTTAATCCTTTTTCTTAGACTAGCCATGGCTGAAAAACAAAACAAAACAAAACAAAAACAGTATGAGGAAATATGTCTTTGGTCGTGTTGCATGTGGGAGATTTTAAACTCAGATAGCTATAGAAGAAACCCCCTCATTTCATTAATAACAAATGAAGCACCAACAGGTTAAGATCCTGCCCAAATCCTAGAAGCTACAAAAGCTCTGGGCGCTGAGACCAACATTGGTTTCCTGTGCTCCGACTGTCCTGCTTTAATTTGTATCTATCTACAAATCCTATTTTATATGTGGAAACTAGTTCAGATATCTGGGTCTTAGGATACTAAATATCGTTCTAACCCATTCCTTTATTGAGACTAAACTGTTGGCTTGCTCTTATAACCCATGACGGTTCATTATTATTCATCTGTGCTGGCTTTAAAACCATAATGCTTCATACTATGTTTGTGATACTATTTTATTGTCACTAATTTGAGGACATGGTTTTTTGTATTGTCTACACACACAAAAAAAATGTCAAACAATATCATTAAAGCTAGTATAATAGGGAGGAGAAAATGTCTACAAAATAGTATGTTGGCAAACTTTTCAGCAACCTTTTTGGTGGTCAGACATGAATAAAACTATTTTGACCTATTAATATTTTTCTAGTTTGAATTCCATTTCAATGTCTGTTTTGCTATGTGGAATTTCACATTTTGTGCGTGTGTTCATGTGTGTTCATGTGTGTTCATGCATGTTCATGTGTGTTCATGTGTGTGTGAATATGTATGTGCATATAGGTGGGAGCTAGAAGTTTATGTCGAGCTCCCTCCTCATTCTCCACTTTACTATTCTCCATTTTTTCTTTTGTGTTTGTGTGTGACTATGTGTGTAAGTGCAGATACATATAAGTCACAGCACGTGTGTAAAGGTCAAAAGATAGCCTTGAGTTTGTGACACTGCCTAACTGGCTTGAAAACATCTGGGGGTTCTCCTGTTTCTTCCTCCCATCTCTCTATCAGATCACTGGGATTGGAGATATGGCTACTACAATCATCTTTTAATTGAGATCTATGTGGTTTTACGAATATCACAGAGGTTCCCAACTGTGATCCTCATGCTTGCTGGGCAAGTGATACATAGGCTAAGTAATATCCCCAGCTTCCTTACCGTACTTTTTGAAACAGAATCTCTCACTGAGCCAGAAGGTAGACAGTTGACCTAAAGGCAGCACATCCTCCTAGCTCCTCTCTACCTCAGCACTGGGATCACAGCAAGGGCCATCCTGGATTATTTTTCATGTGAGTGTTAGTGATCAATCTCAGGTCTTCATATTTGCAGCAAACACTTTGTCAGCTCAGCCATTGCCCCAGCCTTAAATTCCTCATTGTATATGACTTTGGAATATGTCAAAATTGCTTTTAGACATATTTCCCATTTTAAATTTGTTATTATCTAAAAATGTTCCTTTGAACAATTTGCATAATTATATTCTTTGAATTCATGAGGTATTGCTCATAGCAAAACCAAGATAACTTGAAATTTTTGAGCAAGTGTAGTTCTTCAAAACTGAAGGTGCTTCTTATGTTTAAACACTCCCGTGGCTATGCCTGGAAATCCATCCTTCCTCCCTATAAGTTTTACAACCCAAATATGATATTATAGTTGGCTGTACAGCTGTACTTAAATAACCAAGAAAGATCTCACTTTGGATAACTGTAAAACTATTTTACAGGATCTTTGATCACTCTCTCCCAGGGTTTTCCCAACATTCTCCCCAGAAAATGATCCGGCTGGTCCTACTCGGATCACAAATCCCTGAACCCAACCTTTATTATTTTCTCTTCTTCTGTGACAAGACACTGAATTCTTGTTATGTCTCCACAACTACACTCATAATCACTGAACTCTCTAAAGTTCTAGTTCTGCACCCCATAGTAGCCACCTCCTCTCTTGGGTAGACAGCTAGGTCTGCCCTGTATTCACTAGTATTCAGGTCACTTCAATTTGAGACTTCTCTCCTCTCCCATGTATTTTGGGCTGTAAACTTAACAAGTGTCTTACATTTGTTACAGATGACTACTCGTTTTTCTAAGCCTTGAAGGGCACTCAAGTTTTCACTCTGTTCCATCTTTAGAACTCCTGCTCTCTATCCTCAATTCCATTTCCAAAGAGACTTTGGTAAAAGATGTTTTGAGTTATGTTATACCTCCATTTAATCTCTCCAAATGTTTCATTCAACTGTATATAAAATCCCAACTCCTGCCCTTAACTCCAGTTCCCTGCCAAGTCTACCTCTCTGAAATCATCAAAGGTTACTTTCTCCAGTTGAATAAATTAGACAGCATCTAAGCTAGGTCTTACCTAAGGTATAGAGAACCCAGGAACTGAAATGTTCCCTCCTTCTTCTTTAGACAATGCTGTTTTTCCAAGATTCTTTCTTCATTTTTATCCACTTTCCTCAACTAGAAAGTATATCCATGAGATTAAGGTCTCTGTTTGATCAAAACCTGAACAATGACTTCTGTGAGCAGGCAAGCTCTCAACAGAGATTTATGAAAGAAAAGCGTAAGCTGATTATTCAACAGCATTATGTATGTTGAGTGACTATTTATGAAGGTGCTGTCACTGCCTTAAGAGGTTCTCCTAGGATTCTGAATCCACTATGTCCATGAAATAGATCCAAGACAGGAACCAACATGTGTTTTACAAGGTAGAGAGCAAAGTGAATGCTCCCCAGTGGAGAGGAACTGTGTCCTTATTACCAGCATGCTACATGCAAGTAAGCTTCCTGTCCTAGAAAAGATGTCATAATGGACTGCATAAATATGTCACCAAAACTGGTACATACTGTAGATTTGGATTTTTAAACTGATATGAGAAAAATCAGCATTACCCAGCAAATGTGATCTCTTAAAATACCTTTCTTCTCCTTAGCTCTTTGCTCCAAAAGTTAGTGTTTTATTTTCTCTTAAATTGCTCTATCATTTTCACTTGCAAGTTCCTTAGTACATGGTAATTATAAGAATCAATCTGTTCCTTTTGAGAATAACTTTTCTATTTTTTGGGTAATTTCCCTCCTCTCTACAGCTGCATAAAGCAGGTTGGCTCACACTTTTTTTTTCTTAGCTATATCACAAGAAATAAAACATCTATAATTGCCTATATAGACAATTTTAAATCTTCACAATCTCATTTTAAATGCTATCAAAGTCTGGACCTATTATGTGCATATAAAATTTTATACATGTATTCCCAAATTGGCACATTTCTCCTGTTAACTTTTCTGCATTCAAAAGAAACTTATGTTGCTAGCTACCTCAAAGACAAAAAGATACTTTTGAAGACAAGTATGACAGAAAAAAAATTATGATTTAATTCACTGCACTTGGGTGATAAGACACATACACACACACACACACACACACACACACACACGATGAAAAAGACAGAAACTGTATGACCTTTAAGGGAAAAATGGAGATGTTAACATCAAAGGGATAGAAAATTATTCCTTGCTTTGAAAACAAGTAAAGGTATTGAAACAAGCTTCTGCTGAAACACAGATACCTACTGTATAGCTACAAAAATTGACTAATGTGGGGAAGGCAACAAGACCTATTAGTAAAAGAAATTACTTTAATTCACATGTCAATCTATTGCCTGTGTGTGTCTATGTGTGTGCATCTATCTGGAAGTCATTATAATATTAGCAACCATTATGACAATATAGAAAGATTAAATCATAGCCTGAAGATTTTTAGTTTGAGAAAACATCAGACCCATTCCATAGCAGATCACTACAATAAATAAATACATAAATACATAAATAAGCCAACATGCAACAATTTCCTGAAAATGGGTGCTAGGAAATTAAGGTGAAAGTCAAGAAGTATATTGCTAACGTTATACAATCACATTGGACAGTTTTAGATAATAGCCAGCCTTTTTCTGCAGGGCATTCATTTCAGATATTTCTGTGGCTACTCAAAGCTGGTTCTAGAAACCTTATACACATTTTTCTTTGAACACAGCCTTATGACAAGGCTTAACTTAGGAATTAGGCACAGTGAGTAATTAACAACACCAATAATAAATTTGGACAATTATCATATCCTATAATAAACTTTATTGTAAGCTTTTACAAATTTATCCTTTGATTTGTCTGCTTAATTTTTTTTAACGTCATGGGTACCTAAATTCATGGAAAGATAAAGAAATGTTCATAAGGTGACCAAAGTAAACTAGTCTCTATTCGAGGTACTGTGTCATCAGGTTTGCAATAGCTCATTTTATCTTATCATCTGACTGGGAGTGATGGGTGCTCCCAATGTAGCTAATTTCATAGACAAGAAAACTGAAATTTATAATTACTTCTAAGGTCATCTCTGATAGAAGTGAATATATTGCCACCAGAATCTCATAGTCACTTGAAAGCCATCAACTCCTGCACTGGTTTCACTGCACTGGCAAACTTATAAAGCATTCATTTCCATTTCCCATTCACATACATTGAGAATATTATCCTCATTCTTTGGCTGTGTCTTCACTAACACAGTTGAGCACAGTGTATGTGTAAAGCACTCATTCACAAAAGTCCAATGAGGAGTGTGTTTCTGCTAAGGAAGGACAATTTTACTTTTAGATCACTCATTATTGATAAAAATATTGCTCACCTTTTTTCAGGAGACAATAAAGTCACCTTGTAAGTCTATGACCACTTAAAAAAAACTGATCATCAAATGTTAATTGGATGGACACTGAATATCTCAAATCCAATTCCCATGTGCAAAATATATATATAGAAAATTCAAGAAAATTTCCAGGAAAGTTGAAAGTGGATGGAGAAATAAGGTTTAAAGTGAAATATTTCATTCAACATTAGGCGGAGCTTGGGAAATCCTGTGGAAGAGTGAGGAAGGATTGAAGGAGCCAGAGGGGTCAAGCACATCACAAGAAAACCTACAGAGTTAACTAATCTGTGCTCATGGAGGCTCACAGAGATTGAACCATCAACCAAAGAGCATGCATGCTATTACTTAGGCCCCAAACACATATGTAACAGATGTGCAACTTGGTCTTCATGTGGTACCCCTAACAACTGGATCAGGTGCTGTCTCTGACTCTGTTGTCTCCCTTTGGACCCCTTTTCCCTAAATGGGCTGCCTTGTTTAGGCTCAGTAGGAGATGTGCCTAGTTCTACTGCCACTTGATATTCCAAAGCAGGTTGATATCCATGGGAGGCTTCTCCTTCTCTGAGGATAGAGGAATGGGGGACTTAAAGCGGGAGAGAGGGACTAGAAGGAGAGGGGGAGGGGAAGCTGTGATTGGGATGTAAAGTATATAAATTAACTAATTTTTAAAAATGAAGAGAATATTTCAACTTTTATAGAAACCACACATTTAAGACGAAGTCTATTTAGACTAATTAATACATACCACAACTAAGAGTAACAAATACAGAAAAACCAGTAACAGTAATCTTTTAAATCAATGCTAGTCATATTTCATTATATGAACATTTATTTCTGTTTAATTTTAGGGAAGGACAACAGAATAGTGTTTAAGACATAAGATTTGAAATGAGCTTGGTTCACAGTCTCAGCCACTTGCTGATATGACTGCTGTTGTGATGATATTTAAATTAAGTGAATTAAAAATCAATGAATTAATTGCCAAAACAAAATTAACAGACATGTAGGAAGTGATATACTTGCTAAATTAAGATGAAATATATTAATGTAGATTGAAATGAAAATTTTAGTCATACATATATATCAGGAAGAGCTGTTTTATTGGTCAAGATGGAAAGTTACTATTCCTGTACATCAGATTATGAAAGAGTGTGAAGAAATAACCAGCTCTCTGGAGTCATCAAATGATAATGGATAAGATAAAGCATAAATATTTCAATGCAATCCTTTGGTCTGTGAAAAACACCCTCTTGAAAACCAGAAAGACAAAAATAGATTAATCACCCCGTTCATTACTAAACTTTCCAATAAGCCTAATTCCCACTTCATTACATAAAAAGACTTCTTGGAAGTAGAAAGTGTGATTCCATATTGCGTATTTATATTTTAAACAAATAACCAGAAATAATTATTGGTTAATAATATTCTCGTATATGGTTTGGCTACACAAACATTCCATAAACAGTAAAACTTTAAGCTGAAAGAATGGTCATGTTGGGGGAGAGGAATATTTGTGGAGGCAGGAGACTGACATGTGTTTCTTCTTCAGTCATTCTTGGTCTTACCTGAGATGGGTCTTCTTGACAAATGGTTAGAAACTGCTTTGTAATTAACCTAAAGCTAGTCAAACAGATGGCCAGTAAAATTAAAATTTCAGATAAACAATAATTTTCAGTGCATTTCTCAATCATTACATGGGATATTCTTACAATGAAAACAAGCTACTCCAATCCGAAGTTTTTATTTCACTGGTTGGCATGCATTTATTTTTATTTGCTAAATGTGATAATGCAATTTACTTACTGTAATACTCTAAGATTTACACATTTATTCAGTTAGTCATTTATTGATAAATTGTTATTGGCCATTAAAAACTACAAACTGATGTATTGGCTGTTTAAATGTGCTAGTAATAGTTTCATGCTTCAAGGACTCTGCAATAAATAATATTGGCAGATTCTCACTTCCTTAAGTGTTTTTTAGTAATAATTTATAGATGAAAACCAAGTAAGTTAATTATTAATTTTACTAGCATGATGTTAATTGCCAAGTTATTTTGATTAATGAGTGCCATTGAGGAAAATCAAGATAGATGACAAAGTTGAAGAGAATCAAAGGTCATTATGGCTGGAGGACTCTGGGAAGTACCGTTAATGATAGGGAAATGCCCTTCATGCAAAAAGCTAAGGAGAGGACATGAAAGGAAGGAGGCACAGATGGAAAGGACCTTGGGCAGCAGTACATTTGGCTCCCACAGGGCAAGCATGAAGAACCATCTGAGTGTGGTCAGCACAGAGTTGAGGAGTGGTAGGATTGTGTCACTAAAAGATTTGGAGACTAAGACTAAGTCCAGATATTGATGAAGGTTCAAATCCATGATGTATCACTAGGATTTTCTTCGTGGTACATATTTGGATTTGGTTCAGATGAGAATAACAGTCAGCAAGATGCCTAAGGTAGGAAGGGCAATGAACTAGAATATTCCCAGAAGTTTCTGTGTGATGTTAACGGGAGAGGGGAGCAGATGGTAAAATTGGTAAATAGAGAGAAAGATGGCTTCACTAGGTAAAGGGTGAGAGACTGAGAGCAGCCTGGTAAAGCAGATGAGTAGGAAGCTTTCTATAATGTCAACTCCACAGCACTTTACGACTGTACTTTATTCTGGCCCACAGAAGGGCCATGAGAAGGGGGAAATTCCATCAGTTTCAAACGTCAATGTGTACTGATTCTAGTTTGTCCTATTTACAAAAATAGACCATCTTCTGTGTCTTTTACCCGCAGTTGCCTATATTGGCATCATCAGTGGTTAGCCTCTACTTCCTGGAACTCACAGATGTCTTCAAACCTGTACACTCTGGATTCAGTTGCTATGACAGAAGTCTTAGCATGCCCTACATTGAGCCAACCCAGGAGGCCATTCCATTCCTCATGTTGCTTAGCTTGGCTTTTGCTGGACCTGCAATTACGGTAAGAATTGACCCTCAAATTGTACTGTTCAGTCCCAGAGAACAAAAGTTGATCCAGTTTGTGTAGTAAATGTACATAGGGAAACACAGAAAGAAAGAAAAGGTGAACTCTAACCCTTCCATTGGAAGATCTTGTCTGAGATACACTGTATATATTGACATTATCATGTAATTGATTTCTTAACATTGTTGGCATGTAAAGTTTAAAAATATTACACAATTTCCAAAATTATCTGCTTGCATTTTTACATCATTATGAAAAAGGGTTTGTAATCACCCAATTCTTTTTAATAGGTACTATTAAATTGCTGAGATATTTCTAAATGATGTATTTTTCACGTGTTTGTTTGCTACTTGGACTCTAGAAAGTTGAAAATAATTATATGCCCAACAGATTCTCTCCTCAAAAATGATTTTTGATAACATTTATAAGTTCATTTTTACTAAAGTAACACTTTATGTTGATTATGTGCAGTGAGGCATACCAATTGTAAAGAGTTTACAGCTCACCTTTCAGGCATGTGGGCATCTTCCCCCATATATTTAACATGCATGCATGCACACACATGGATAGATAAATTCACAGAGTGAGATTCTTGAGATTGAAATTCACAGCAGGCATTTACACTTTAAAATATATATTTATATTTTAATTATGTAATATATATATATATATACATATATACCTCAATAAAGTAAATTAATTTTTTATTTTTAAACTTTATTATTAAAAACATGTATTATCAAAAATCACACACTAAAATTAGCCAGACCAAAGACTATATGACTCAATGAACTTCTTCCAGTTTCAATAGTCATTCAGAACAGAACCTGTGGAGCTTCACATTTTGTTTTATACATTTAGTAATGCTTTTATACACATATCTACAACTGAAAATGAAAAATCTATGACAGGTTACAACTAAAAAAAAAAAGGTGGTTTTATATCTGCCTTTATAATGAATGTATAATCATTGCTGCATTTGGTCAATCTTCATTCTCTAATATTTAGCTTTCTTTGTTCTTTATTCTACATGGTATACTGTATCCACATGTACACTTGCTTATTGCATGCTGGCTATGTATGTTATGTATTACTGGCTAGAGGCTGTATATGATCAAGAGCAAGCAGATTTTTTATCTGAGATTGGATATGATTGTACATTCTAAGTTCATATATTTACCTAGAGATTTAGACTGCAGTTTTCTTTAGAGCAGAATAGTATTCCATTGTATACACATATAATTTTTCATTAACTATTCATTGGTTGATGAACAACTAAGTTGATTCTGACTCATTACTATAGTGACTACGGCAGCAATAAATAATAGGGTACAAATATATCTTAGGATAGAGTATGGAATTCTCTGAGTATGTGCCCTAGAGTGAAATATTGGAATCACATTGTTCTATTTCTAATTTTTTGAGAAACTTCCAAACTTATTTCCACAGTGGCTGTATTAATTTTTGCCTCCACCAAGATCAAATTAAATAAGTCTTTACTTCTCTCCACATCTTTTCCAAACTTTCTTGTCACATTTATTGATGATAGCCATTATGATTAAGAGAAAGTAATATCTTAAAGTAGTTTTTCTTTTCATATTTCTAACAGCAAGGAATACTGATCACTTTTAAAAATATTAATTGGTTGTTTCTTTTATGAAAATTATCAGTTAATTTGGCCATTTTGGGTTGGCAATTTTATTTCCTAAGTATTTAATTTATAAAACAGTTGTTTTGATGTGTTATTACATATCACAAAAACATTTTCATGTAACTCCATTATAAGTAAGGTTATCCAAGTCTTGCTGCCATTTCTTCTACCACCACACTATTAGCATAAAGACAAGAAACTCGTTTCCAGGGTGACGGTGTTCACTCATGCCAGAGGAACTTCTGCTCATCTCTAGTCCTTTCACCATCCTCATAAATGTTGGGCAAATATTACTGAATTAAAAGCCATGTTTAAATGCGGCTTTTATGAAATCCTCTCTTACACAGGGCTTTTGAGTTTCAGAACATCAGCATTTTTTAAAAGGTTGTTTATAGACCTTCTAAACTCCATTCTTTCGTATAACCATTACTGCGTATTCAAAATACTTCTCCTATAGGAAATAATAATCTTATTTATACTATAAACATATTGAATAAAATATTTCAGTAAAATAATTAAAGCCTAATTTATTCAATTGTAGATTAATGTTATTTGAGTTTCTGTGAATTCAGGAGGATTGGAATTATTAGTTATGTACATCGAAGCAGAGAGAGAAAACTTTTTTAAAGCCCCCTTTTTTATTGAGAAAACATTTTAATGGATGGTATTTCCTCAACTAGTAGTGCCTTCCCTTTTGCTTAGTTATTTGACCATAACAGAAAGAGTATTTTTAAACCTATCACACCAGAAAACATTTTTCAGTTGCTATTCCCTACCAGGATCGTTTATCACATGATGCTTCCTCTCCTGACATGGTTGCATATTCTGGGGACAATGACCTTGGCCTCGTCATAGTCTTCCTACTTCTCTTGACTCCCTTCAATCTAATCTTAAACTCCCAATACACAAGTTAGGGATGCTTCCAAGGGCTTTGGGGCTTGAAGACCTGAGAAATCAAGAGATCTACTACCCTTCTTCTCACTGAGCAGACCTGGGGAGCCTAGGGCTATTTCCTTCCATGGGGCATTTCTATAGGGTCTCCATCCTTTATGCTTCTTAATGCAAATCTATTAATGTTTATGATTTGAGATGGTCCCCCATCCAATAAAGGCCTCCAAGGTATCAGTGATGTTTTTCTTCAATAACCTTAAGAGAGAACAGTATTACATATGATGGAATCTGACACTCCTCTCTTGCCAAATATATAAAACTCTTCTAATTTTGTTCTGATTTTATTTTTTTCTTTCTGTTTTTAAGGACTTCCCCATAAACAAGTGCTTTTCTCATCATTGAGTATGTGGCAAGATGGGAGACAATAATTCTGTCTATAATCTTACTGAAAACCACCTTATTCAGTCCTTCCTCCTTCCCGTTCTTCAAAGTGAATGTGAACAGACTCTAATCTCTGAACATCAAAGATGCTGGTTTTCTTTTCATCTTTGTAGCTGAATAAATTTATTACAAAAATTGGGATCTTCCTGGGAAAGTAGGAAGACAGATTTGGCTTAGATTTTACAACAGACTGGTATAAGGAGAGGGGCTAACTACACACATCAGAGAACCTAGTATATTTCCATGTCTCATCTGAAATAACAGTGTTGGAAAATATCATTCAAAAAGTATACATAGTTAATTCAGTATGAGTAATAGAGATAAATTTCCCCCTCTATCATTTCTGTACTGATTGACTTATCATACCATTCGGTATTTATATTTGGCTTACTGTCAGACTTCCGTGAAAAACATTATATGAAAACTTTGTATACAAATTAAGTCATTACCATGGTATGCACACTACATTACCTATACAGCTAAATATAACTAATGGAGCTATAAGTTGAAGCATTTTGTAAAACAAATAAAAGATTTTAATGAGAACAAAGAAGCTCACCCAGATAAATCTAATAATTTAATAACCCTACCCATAATCCAATTCTAAGTCCATTCATGATCATTACACTGGCCTGATCTTCTGTAACTTAGAGACTGTTAATCTCTTAAAACCCTATTTCCTCAACTCTACACATTTATGAAAATCACTATCTAATTTTCACAGAAATTTATTGGGGGCAATATTCTTAAATATTTGAAACCTTTTTAATAAATAAAAGTCATAAATTCAGACCTTGTTTGTATTATAAGTAGCAACTCAGACTTACAGGGTATTTAGCACAATAAAAGTACTAAACACAAATCTCATATTCTCAGGCATGATGCTAACAATGAGGATAACTTAGGCTCTTCCTTTGGAGGGTCCTGGTCTAAGGAGAGACAGTCCAGTGAATAAGTAGCATGTGATGTGATTCAATAAAGCTACCCTAAGGAGAAAGACAGGGAACTAAGGCAGATACATAGAAGGTGATGCAATTCATCTTAGGATATAGTAAGCAACTTAAAAGAAAATCCTTCCTGAATAGAAGGACATCAAAACAACTTTGAATTTTTTCACTGATGCTCTATGTCTTAAAGTACCACAGAGACTGTGGGACTATGCTATGTCCCATTGTTTATATCTTAAAATACTCTTGATACGTTCTTTATAGTGATTGGTCTAATTGGTATATAGTTCTTTATCTATTGTAAATATGCACTCAGAATGCTTATCCCTCAGAAACAATACCCACTTATGTAGACTCTCTTGTCATCTGCATTCTCCAATAAGATATCCACTAGACATTTGGCTTTTTCTAGTCTAGATATGTTTAGTTTAATTTTAAATGTAGTGCTATTAACATTAAATATTGAATTCATTCTCAGTGCCTACATTTCCGGTTTGTGGCAGCTACATGTGAGTGGTGTCTAATGCATTGGCCAGTACAAGACGTAATTCTACCTGTACAGAAATATGTATGGAATGACTATAATCAATAGTATTTTTATAGTCAGACATGCTTTCTGTATATTCTTCCTCCTGCTAAATTAAAAATTGTTTAATTAACCAAATATGCTTATCAAATGTTCCTAATCCTAACTCTATACTTACTTGATTTTTCTAAGGCATCTTGGGATTAATGCTAAGATTCTCAAAGCTAGAGCAGAATCTATCACTGTGTAGTTGATTGAATCAATCTGTGTGACGGGCAAAAAGCTAAAGGTTGATTGTTGTAATCAAATTGAAATTCTGAGACACTTTCACATGTTTGTTCAATGTCTGTGAGTGGACAAGATCCAGCCGAACCTCTTTACAGTGCACTATTTGCTTATTTTTCACTGCTTGCTAAATCCCAAGGATAAATTTCTTGGGCTTCTGAAGTATTGAATATATATATATATATATATATTCAATATATATATATTTATATACCTTCTCCTTGTTGAATTGTCGAGGTGTGAGGGTGTGAGGGAATGAAGCATCGTTTCCATGTGTTAATGTGTAGGAATAGTGATACCCTTGCTGACACTGTGTGACCTTTGCAGATCATGGTGGGTGAAGGGATTCTATACTGCTGCCTCTCCAAAAGAAGAAACGGAGCTGGATTGGAGCCCAACATCAATGCTGGGGGCTGCAACTTCAACTCCTTTCTCAGAAGAGCCGTCAGATTCGTTGGTGGGTGTGAGGAGCCAAAGAGAATGGAAAAGCCTTTTTGTAGAGAAATGCTATGTCTAATTACAGATATTATGCCCTTAAAGCTGTAATTTAGATGTATATGTTCAGTATGTGATGAGTTTTACATTATACAGGAAACTGTTCTTTAAAAAAAAGGAATCTAGGCTCTCCCTCAAACATGTGTTATTAGAGTCATGGCCCTGGTTTTGTAAAAAATAAAATAAACATTTCATGGCATTTTGTCAAATTCTGGTTGAAGTATAAATTTACTATAAAATAGTCTCAAAGAGTGGAAGTTTTAGGCTTTAATTTTTTCCAGAGCAAGAATAAAGAATAGAGGCAGGAAATAAGAGTAGAAGCAAGGTCCATGTAGCCCTGGGTGGCAATAAATTACAATGTTGTTGACGCTGACCTTGAACTCCTCAGTCTCCTGCCTCTGCCTCCCAAGTTCTAGAATAACAGGTGTGTAGCAACACATTTATTTTTTTGCTGCTTTAAATGGAGAATAAGTGTCAGTGAGCCATCATTAATTGACAGTGCTTGAGAAATTAATTTATTCACATAAGTGAATCTGTTTCTTGGTGGTTTTACCTGAAGTCACCATGTTTGGAAATGTCATGAGAGATTGCTATATCATGGTTATTTTTCATTAGAATTTCTTGTCCCTCCCCCACATCACCTGAATTTTTTTTAATGAAGTCTATAAAAAATTACAGGCCTGACTAAGCAGGCTCTGAATCATACTAATTTCTAAATCACAATTAGTATTGGACCATCTTAATTTAGTTAGAGCCACAGACTTCTTTTTACTTTTTTTTCCCACTGATTTAAGCAGTTATCCACAATACCAGACACCAAACTGAATGTTTTATCTTTATCCCAGTAAGTCAATAAAGGGTATTTTTTTTACCTTATATAACTATTATATTATATCATATCATTATATTAATATATTATTTTAACCATGTATTATGTTTTCCTTATATTATTTTGGCCTTATATGCCATAGCATGTCAGCATAAAGAGATTAGTAGCTTCATGTAGTAATATATCATAAATAATTAAATTAAATCTCTCCCATGACAAAAACTACTGGTTCTAAATCATTCCCCGAGCTCTACCCTTTAAAGTTATCTTTTTATAATCATATTGATGCTGTTAAAAAGCCAGTAGCTCTCTTAGCAACATTTGAATAGAGAAAATAGAAGTCCAAGACCCAAATCTGAGCCCAGAGAAGTGTTTCTGTAATAGAATATAATGCTATGGACAAAGGAGTGTGTACTCTGAAATGTTCTCAGGAATCTCATCCTCCCTGGGCTTGGAAAGTTCCATTTTCCCAAGATAAAATAAGTTGATTCCCCTTCTATTCAGTCTTTACCCAGGCCATGCAAATCTGAGACCACACTGCCTGCTCTTTGTATTCAACACACAGTGAACCATGGTACACAGTGTTAAGAATTAAATCCTAGGGAGCTGGAGAGATGGCTCAGTGATTATGGGCACTTGCTGTTCTTCCAGAGGACTGGAGGGGTTTGGTATCTAGAACTCACATTAGGCAGCTGTACCTTCCGTTCTAGGGGATCAGATACTTTCCCTGCTCTCCATGAGCATCCTCAGACGATTGCACATCCTCACACACCTACACATGAATATGAATATATATATATATATATATATATATATATATATATATATATATATGTAAAGGATAGAACTTATTCATGCTTCTAGGAAGTGGAATGTAGAGATCAGCTTTCTGTGTCATAAATCCCCAGTGTCAATCACTGTGCTGATTAGGGGACAATCAGTAAAGAAGAAAATGGAAAATGGTGCGTACAGTTCAGGGCTGCTGGTCTGGAGGTGGTAATGGAGTGCCTCTCAGAATGGTGCTGTGAGTGACTCATGAATCAGAAGTCAAGCAGCTGAGTCAGAATGAATGCAGGGAGTCAGACAACCTGGGAGGAAATGCAAGTTCTAGATTGCATCTTAGAAGGTACTACTCACAAGATGAGCCAAGCAAGTGACTTCAAACCAGCATAGAGCTTGAGGCTTTGTAGTTTATGATTGGTCCCAGAAGACAAAAGTGGAATTTTGGCTGAAGATATAGAACATCATTACCAAATAAGGCAGCTCCCACTGCTTCCCAGGCTGTAACTGCTGTTTGGTTATTAAGACAAAGCCTGCCTTCCCCTTTCTTTGCTTAATTGGCTTTCTTAGCAGGATTGTGCTTCATAGAAAAATGAGACTATGAATTCTGAAGGGTTTAGTAACTGTGCCTGGAGTTATAGACCATGGTGAGAAAACAGCCTGAAGTTATTTTTTAATTTGTTGTGTACTTCATTTACAAATTTAAATAACATTGACAATTTTAGACATTATATTTAATACATACTGACTATTCTCACTTCCTCATTTGCTTTCAAATCCTTCCCATCCCTGTCAACTCCCCCTCCTCCCTAAAAGTTCTTTTACACATTACTGAACTATTTAGCTACTGGGGGATCAGTAGGGACAGTTGCCTTAGTTGCAAATCCACCAAATTTCAATAAACAGTTCCAAACCCATGATGACATAGATGGTCTGAATAAGTTCAGTTGATCACAAAACAAAAAGAGTTAAATTAGTAGCATTTTAAATTCTACTACATTTCTCATACTTTGTCCCTCTCAAATCATTCTAAAGTTTCCCCAGGTGGACATGGCTCATCAGTTAAACATACACACACACCTACACACACACACACACACACACACACACACACACACACTGCTCTTGCAGAAGTCACAGGTTCAGAATTTTAGTACCCACATCAGGCCACTTATGACTCCCTGTAACTCCAGCTCTCAAAATCTTGCACCTTCTTCTGTACTTTGCAGGTACTGTGCTCAGAGGTGCACAGACCTATACAGAGACACACTTAATTAAAAACAAATATTTATATGTAAAGGATATACCCTAATTAAAAAGAATGACTATGGTATACTTACTGCTTGGGTAATTCTTAGTGTATTATGTTGCACTTAAATATCAACGTAGTTTAGAAAGTTTCTATATTATCTCTTAGATTATATGAGGGAAAATGGCAACAGTCTATAAGGTCACATATCAGTGCATGCTATAATACTGATGGAAAATCCTCTCCAGCCAGTGACTTGGTAACACTGCTTTCCACTTGCTTCCAGGAGTCCATGTGTTTGGACTGTGCTCCACGGCCCTCATTACAGATATCATACAGCTGTCCACAGGATATCAGGCACCGTACTTTCTGACTGTGTGCAAGCCAAATTATACCTCTCTGAATGTATCCTGCAAAGAAAACTCCTACATCGTGGAAGATATTTGCTCAGGATCTGACCTTACAGTTATCAACAGTGGCAGGTTGAAACCAACTCTAAAACTATCCCACACCTATATTTGTGTCATGCCATCCTTATACTGTTTAAGCATCACATTTTCAGTCACAATGACCTTTATTTTATTTATATTTTCAATGCAACAGTCTCTTCAGTGACTTGAACACAGATATGGGCTAGTGGCATGTTCCAAATCCTTCCCTTAAAGTCTCCAAATTTCAGATTCATGGTCTTGCTACAGGACCTCCTTCACTGAATCCATATTTTGTGGTCTGTGACATCAATGATCTCTTATAGCCAACAGTCAGTATGTTCACTGGACTTGTTTATGTCAAATACCAAAAGTCTGTGTTATTCCTCTTCTGTATCCTTTATCTAGGAATTAGGTAAATTTTGCTTTTCTGAAGTCTCCAAAGGAGTAACATCTTCAATAACATCTTTTTTCTTTGGATGAACACAAGAATGTTAAACAGCCCCTGACTTTACATTTCAGAAAGTTAAGAATGAAAATTTGAGAAATCTACTGACACATTGAATTCTTTTCAATCAACAAAGTAAAATAAACTTAAAGACAAGAATAAGTTCCAGAGAAGCTCAAAAGAAATAAGTAGAGAGATTCAGAGCACGAAACAATTATTGTGAAAATTGTATTTGTTATTTAGTGACTTCTCATGGAAGCAAATTCCATGGACCATTCAGTAATTTTGAATCTACAGTAAAGAACCATGTCCTGTATTCTTTCTCAATTCTTCTACATTTGTTTCCGTTGAATTGGAACCATCAAATAATTAGAAAAGTAGTAATATCAATGACTCTTTTTTCCATGTTTTTCTTCCATTGAAAGAAATTTTTAATCTATGTCTTGTGTAATCCTTTTCTGTGTGTGTCCCCCTGACCAGTGTTGTAATGAACCTTGTTCCCTACGCTGTTTAATTTAGGAAAATTCTCTGTTGCTTTGTAAGTAACAGTCATGTTTCATTGGGCTAAGCACAGAAACAATTTGTTAAAACTGGACTATTCTTATACATGTTTAGAGTATAAAGTACATTAAGATCTACTGGTATAGGAAAAAAATGTATTACTTAATGTAACGAAACTATCTTGGAGCATAAAAGAACTTTAAGCCATCAAAGTCCTACACTTTATAAGCTTTCCCAGTGAACTGCTACAGCTGTAACCAGAGAATAGTTAACCTTTTCCAACTCAATTCAGATTTTATCTTGCATGTTCCTTTGCCAACCTGATACCTATTTTCTACTTCCTTTCACTTTAATTTTTACTGAAAAGCACATCACGGTTATTTTTTAATGCTTACGGTGGCCAGCAATACTCCTGAGGGTAGTAAATCACTCTGGTTTTCTCAGTAAACTGGATATGAATCAAGGTTATAGCTTCTTGCTTTGTGGGTTTGTGTTGACCCTCTTGCTAAGCATTCTTGAGATGATTGCTGGCAGCACACTCAAACTAAGATGCATAACTTGGCTGTCTTCCTTTGGCAGAAAGTCATTCCCATCCCAACATGCGACCCTCGCTGCCTTCGCCGCTGTGTATGTGTCCGTAAGTATTGGGTTTCTTGTTAAATTGTGACCTTTAGAAAAGCTGAGAGATGAATGTTCCTCCAGGTGACTGATTACAATTTAGTTCTGCCTCCCTTTAATACAAATAGCATCTAAAGCAGTTATCAGATGCTACTTAGAAAAAAAGATAAAATTCAAGAATTTTTTTCATAGAGAGTCAAAATACTTGCTTAACCTTGGACCCTTTTAATTCAATACTTGGTGGGAAGATACTTATGAAATACATGAAAATAACCAAAACCAAAGCGCTTTTATCAAATGTACAGAAAACTAGACAGGAACACAGCTTTCAATGGTGAATTCTAGGTTGCTGTCAATTTGATAACTGTTAGGCAATGAAGAGCTCCTGTGTTTGATTGAAACTGTGTGTGGAGTCTCTTTTAGACAAATGGACTGCAGTGTTGTGGTATGTAAGAGAGAGATGAGGACTCATTGGCCACGTCTATACCGCTTCGACGTTTTCCAAACTTTCCTGTGATTACACAAGTGCTCTATTGTTCATTTTGTGAATGTGTCATGCATTTCTCTCCTCTGCCGGCTGACAACTTAGTCAGAGCAAGTGGAAAGGGTGAACATTCCCTCGAGTGTATCAGTCAGACATTTGAGTTGAACTTTTTGTATGCTTAAACTTTTCTAACACAGTGGCCTTTCTAGCACACTTAACTCACTTCTTTCATTTTAAAGATGTACTTCAATTCCACATTAACCGATTCCTCTAAGCTCCTGAAACCTCTCTTGGTCTTCACATTCATCATCTGTGGAATCATCTGCGGGCTAACACGGATAACTCAATATAAGAACCATCCAGTCGATGTCTATTGTGGCTTTTTAATAGGAGGAGGAATCGCACTGTATTTGGTAAATAACATTATTATTATTTGGTGAAGTACAGGTTAAGATAGAGAGGTTTGCATTGAATATTTTGTACAACAAATTACTCGTGATGTATTTCATATTCATGAGAAAACCATAGGGACATCTTTACTCTATGCCAAATTATACTCTACTTCCAACAAAATGATTTAATGAGTTCTTCTTGTCAACCAGAATTGAGCTGGGAATCATTGTATTTCAGTCTTTTTTTTTTTTTCGAGACAGGGTTTCTCTGTGCAGCCCTGGCTGTCCTGGAACTCACTCTGTAGACCAGGCCAGTCTCGAACTCAGAAATCCGCCTGCCTCTGCCTCCCAAGTGCTGGGATTAAAGAACTGTGCCACCACTGCCCAGCTGTATTTCAGTCTTAAAGTAAGCAATATGTGTGTGTGTGTGTAATATATATATATACGTATATATATATACGTATATATATATATGAGGAAAGTTGAGAGAAAGAGAAATAAAAGGAAAAATAGTGAAGGTTTAGAGAAAGTTACTATAATTTTCCCAACACCACAAATTCGAACTTTCCTGAATGTAGCTATGTTCCAACTAACAGTGAAATTTTTATCATTTTTCTCTCTCTCAAACGTGCTAAATATCTTCAAGATAAGTATCTACATTACAACGAAACTGAATGTGCCTATTGATCGTAGTCATGCATGCACCCTTCCATTCATCTTAAGTATTCATCATCTTCCCATTGCCATCCACCACAAAGCAGAGGCTGCATCCCTCAGAATCTCCTAGTATATGAGCATCAGCATAAGCAGTTACAACACGCTTAGTGACAGAATATAATTCTATAGAATAGGAAACTGCCAGCGGAACATCAGTAAGTGTTTCTAGAAATGGTATGGTAAAGATAAGAGAGTAGAAATCACATTCGAGAGGAAGAGATTATCACGCAAAGAAAGAGATGTGCAAAAGAGCAGCTGCACTAGAAGGGAAGTGTTGGAATGAGAAATGATGGCCAAATTTGTAGCTTGGAAGACAGGGCTTATGGTGAACACATCAGTAGACTAGGTAAATAATCAGCGTAGTAGATTGCTGGAAAGAAAAGTATTTGAGGGGCTCATAATGAAGGAAATGGCACGTAAATAGTTGTGTCTGAAGGACAGAAAAGCCGTGAGAATTTTGTGGGCCAGTGATGTTACTTAAAGAAGTATTAGTGTAGTTAGTTAGGGCATGCACAATTGTCAGGTCACAGCGTCAAAAAGAGCCAAGGATAACCAATATGCAGGTGACGAACAGGAACAGGCAACAAGAAAGAAAGAGGAGCTAACAGACATTAATGTCGGTCACCTATAGCTACAGCTCTTACCCACATGGTCTTGGTGCTTGTAAGAATGGAATTACGAAAAAATATATATTTGTGAAAGAAATATTTATGAAGTATGCAATGGTTCTGTCTTTGGAAAAAAGTAGAGCCAGTAATGAATCATTGAATTTTACTGTTACTTGCTTTCTTCAGCAGAGAGAAAAGGGATCCCATTGAAGTCAGTGGGCAATAAGAGTACATAAGCCAGGGTGACACACACACATGGTGGCTATGAGAGTGCCAACTGGCAGTGAGTGAGTGTTACAAGAGAAAGAGAAAAGACTTGCACTTGTAGTCATTGCGTGTCCAGTGCACTCATGTAAGACCACAGTACCCTAACATTCACATGAGCTTTACAACCAACCCAAAGACTGTGGTTATGAAATTCAACATGTCAGAGCCACTCAGAAACTTGATTCTGTACCTATAGAGTAAAGAAATTGAAGTAGGGCTATAGCTCAGCAGTAGAGCACACAAACCCTTGGTTAGGCTCCCAGTACTTACTTACTTACTTACTTACTTACTTAAATTAATTACTTAGTTAACTAATTAGTTAAAATTAATAACCGCTTGTTTCACATTTCTCTCAAAATAAGAATTAAATCACTATATTACCATTCTGAGCACTGAATGTTATAGAATAGAGTGAGAACTTGCTGTTCAGTGGAAGATGTCCTCAGGCACACAAATGACGTACAACTATTAACAGAATATTGGGGAGTGTGAGTGGCAAGAGCACAGGTGGATATATTTGAAAGAAAACAGAGACCAATAGAATAGCCAGGGTTATGTTCATGCCTGTGATCTTAAAAGACTCAAGCAGGAAAATTGCAAATTTAAGGCCAGCCTGATCTACTAGCAAAGTCTTCTTAAAAAATAAAGAAAGAAAAAGATTAGTTTACATATGATGGCATACGCCTAAAGCCCTAGCACTTGAGAGGCAGAGGCAGATGAATAGCTGCAGGTTTGGGGGCCAGTCTGATCCTGATGTACCTAACAAATCCCAAGCCTACCAGATCGTCAGAGTGAGGTCCCGTCTACACACACACACACACACACACACACACACACACACACACACACACAGAGAGAGAGAGAGAGAGACAGAGAGAGAGACAGAGAGAGAGAGAAACAGATGACAGAGAGTCAGAGACAGACAGATTTTTTTCTATTTGGAACATTATCATTCCCAAGCATATGCTGCTTCTCAGTGACAAGCATTCTATAAAATACTAAAACCATGAAATTGCATTTCTTAGGCTTAAAAAGTAGACCCAGCCACCTTCAGTTGAAACTATCACACAGAAAGACACTTGCTTCATGATCTCCTGTTACTAGGATAACAATTTTGAAAATGAAATTTAACCTTTTCCAAATCTAAGACAAATAAGAATGAAGGGCTAAATATGAAGACAAAATTAAATAAAACTTGGCCCACGTTCGGTATAAAGCAGTAATTTAATCCAACTTTCCCACTTGAAGGTCAAGTTTAAAGCAGACAAGCAAGGCCGTGTGATTTGAAGCAATGTATATGTCCCCGCCCTCACTTCCAACCTCCACACAATGTTTTTATGAACGATCCATTGTTCTGTATTTCCCTGCACTGCTGCTGTTTGCTATCAGAAGGTATGATTGCAAATGAAAGATAAATCATTCAAACTTCTTGAACTATCTCTCAAAAAACTCTTGAGTCCAGAAAATAAAATGAATAGTTTAGGAATGCAGGAAAAAAAAAGTCTTTTCATTTCGAAACATACACACAGTGTGACAATCACATCTGCTGGGATTAAAAAGAATCACTCTCTTTCTGAGCAGTTAGTTCAATGGTCTAGACAGTTAAGAGCTATATCCACCACCACCATCCCCCACCTCTCGACCCCCCAAGTAACTGTACTTTACACTGTTTTATTAGTCTGTGACTTATACACAGTAGCTACCTCAATTGTGTGCTCCCTTGGGTATTCTAGGGGAACTGTGATTAATTGCTCCTTCTAGTGTGTGACACCTGTTATTTTCCCTCCTACCCCAGGGCCTGTATGCTGTAGGCAATTTTTTGCCTAGTGAAGACAGTATGCTTCAGCACAGAGATGCCCTCAGGTCACTGGCAGACCTCAATCAAGACCCCAGCAGAGTTTTATCAGCTAAAAATAGTAGCAGCGGTGATGGAATTGCTCACACAGAGGGTATCCTCAACAGAAACCACAGGGATGCAAGCTCCTTAACAAATCTCAAGAGGGCCAACGCTGACGTAGAAATCATCACTCCTAGGAGCCCCATGGGGAAGGAGAGCATGGTGACCTTCAGCAACACGCTGCCCAGAGCCAACACTCCCTCCGTAGAAGACCCAGTGAGAAGAAATGCAAGCATCCATGCCTCTATGGATTCTGCCCGGTCCAAACAGCTCCTTACCCAGTGGAAGAGCAAGAACGAGAGTCGCAAGATGTCCCTGCAGGTTATGGACACTGAACCAGAAGGGCAGTCACCACCCAGGTCCATAGAAATGAGGTCCAGCTCAGAGCCCTCGAGGGTGGGAGTGAACGGAGACCACCACGTCCCGGGCAATCAGTACCTCAAGATCCAGCCTGGCACCGTCCCTGGGTGCAACAATAGTATGCCTGGAGGGCCACGCGTGTCAATTCAGTCCCGCCCTGGCTCTTCCCAATTGGTGCACATCCCTGAGGAGACCCAGGAAAACATAAGCACCTCACCCAAGAGCAGTTCTGCACGAGCCAAGTGGCTGAAAGCAGCAGAGAAGACTGTGGCCTGTAACCGGAGCAACAACCAGCCACGCATCATGCAGGTCATCGCCATGTCCAAGCAGCAAGGCGTGCTGCAGAGCAGCCCCAAGAATGCGGAAGGTAGCACGGTCACCTGCACAGGCTCCATCCGCTACAAAACCCTGACTGACCACGAGCCCAGCGGCATAGTGCGAGTGGAGGCTCATCCC
The DNA here is from genome assembly GCF_004785775.1 of Grammomys surdaster. NCBI lineage: Eukaryota > Metazoa > Chordata > Mammalia > Rodentia > Muridae > Grammomys > Grammomys surdaster. Next base: position 10,190,996 of record NW_021620966.1, on the reverse strand, counting down.
GAGAACAACAGGCCCATCATCCAGATCCCGTCATCCACCGAGGGTGAAGGCAGCGGCTCCTGGAAGTGGAAAGCTCCAGAAAAAAGTAGTCTGCGCCAAACCTATGAGCTCAACGACCTCAACAGGGACTCGGAAAGCTGCGAGTCCCTCAAAGACAGCTTTGGTTCGGGAGATCGCAAGAGAAGCAACATCGACAGCAACGAGCACCACCACCATGGCATTACCACCATCAGAGTGACCCCGGTGGAGGGCAGCGAGATAGGCTCAGAGACGCTGTCTGTGTCCTCCTCACGCGACTCCACCCTGCGCAGGAAGGGCAACATCATCTTAATCCCTGAAAGAAGCAACAGCCCTGAAAACACAAGAAACATCTTCTACAAAGGAACCTCCCCCACGCGGGCTTATAAGGATTGAGTGATGGCCCTTCTTGTCATCATTTTGGTGACACCCCCAACCCCACCCCTAGACCACACGTTTATTGTACCTTGTGCTCTTTTGGGCTTTTGTTTTGTTTTGTTTTGGGGCGCTTTTTTTGTTTGTTTTCTAGAGGATTATGGAGAGCCTTCTTGCCCACCTAGATTGTTCACCATCAGCCTGGAACTCTCACTGAACCACCACAAAAATCGTGGCAATTTTACACCAAGAGAAAAGAAAAGCACAAAGCAAGACCCGAACCAATCGCATCATCCGAATAGTTCTTAGGGCCTGTCCCTGAGGCTTCGCAGAGGGCAGTATTAAGATAAAGTGGTTTCCTCTGATGTATAGTATTTAACCTTCTGAATGTGCCAACATTGGGGTTTGTTTATTTGGTTTTTTTCATTATAATTAGCTGTGGGAACCCAAAACACATAGGTTTTCCTGACAGCAGAGGCCATGCAGTATTATATATTATTCATTTTTGCAGACTCTGCACCAGAAGAGCAGACTGGGTGGTGCTGATTCTCACAGTGCATCTACCATTTAAACTCTCAAACTCTGTGTAGCTGTGAACTAGTGGTGTACAAGGTGTGCAATCCCTCGTCAGAGAAACGCTGCTTCATTCAGAAGACACCAGTGACTTTGTGTTAGAATAGGCCATCCTTGGCTTCCCTGTAATGACTGTCTCACAGTCAAAAAGAAAAAAGAAAGAAAAAAATTGGACAGAGTTCTGAGCATTTCTTTGAAAGATCCTTTTTTTTTTTTCAACATCTGAAAGTCTGTAGGAATGTTTTCAGTGAAATGGAATAACCAGTTCTCTGCATCATTTTTCTGCTATTTATTTACGTATTGGTAATGCTGGTTTCTGGTATTTTTTTTTAGTGAGTGCATTTGCATACTTAAAATACATTGTTTGAGAATATTTTGAAATTATTATGATTATATTTTCCATTGTACGGCTTCATCTTAGTTTATTAAGTTTTTTGAGGTTTATAGAAACATTCTTCCAAGAAACCAAAAGTGACGATTTACATTTCTTGTGCAAAACACACTGCTGTGAGGTCCTACGCAAGAAATCTGAGCCAACAGTTGAAACTGTGCGTTCCATTGCCAGACACGTTGGTCGAGTTCAAGATGTCTCCAATCTGATGGCATAAGTTATCACGTCAGTAAGTAATCCCAAAATTTCATTTTGTTCCAGAGCATTTCATTTTTGTGTTATCTAGATAATCACCATATTAGAGCCACAGTGAGGGTGAGTTTGACTCCCTTCCCTGACACACTTTTAACTGGACAACAGTAAGAATGCAGGCAAATGCTAACTGATGAAGAGAAGAATATCACAGTATAAATTTAGAAAGTATATCTTCAAAATATCACACCAGGCAAAGCTTTTGTGCTTAGAGTATAATCGGCAGTTTTGGCTGCCTGTCTTGAATCTATAATCTTGAGCCTAAATCAAAAGGAAACCATATTGTCGATAGCAAGAAGATAACAAAATACTTTTGAAGTTGTTTTCCAAGTTAGATGTTTAAAGTGTGGAGAAGTATTTGGTTCTTGAAATTTGGTATTAAACCTTTCTCATGCCATGTCTTAAGAATTATTATGTACACTCGATGATTGCCAAGAGAAGGAACAAAAACAGCAAACAGCAGAGCTGGTTGGTCTGAACTCAGTCAGTTTTCAATGAGAACAACAGCTGTCCAGCAAGGAACCATATCATCCATTATCAGCTTCTACATTCAAAGGGCAGAGCTTTTTAGAAAACTCAACCTCCTAAGGCATTAGGAATTTAGCTGAAACCAGCAGAATTGAAAACTCTGGCAATAAAATATAGACTCAACCGTAATCCTTCTGGCAAGTTCCTTCTCAGAGAAGGAAGTGGGAGTAAAATGTGGCCTTCCCCACTTCTTTTACATCACCACTGTCACAATGTCCCCGCTGGCCTGGCCAGTTCCTAGAGGGAAGGGTGGACTGGTTTTAGTACTCTGAAGAAAAACCAAGCTGCAGTATTTGAGGTGCAGTATGATATTTCCTAATCTTTCCTATTTCTTAACAAAAAGATTTTAAAGTACTTCTCTAGTCATTGAATTTTTGTTCTTTACATACTATTGATATATTCTTTTTCTACTCAAAGTGCCAAAGGCTACAGTTTTTAATGACTTAACAAATTGTACCACATTGTTAAGGAAATATAATGATAGACACTAGAATTCAGACCTCTGCATGTATATTTGATAACACATCTTTTGTAAAAAATAAATAATTACAAAAAATTTGTTTACATTCCACTGGTACCTTAATTTAAAATAAATCAGACTAACAGGTGGTATCTCTTCTTAGTGGTCTATTTATCTTATTTGCTAATGAGAGCGATTCTTCTTTTGTTAGGCTGTGCTTTATTGATAAAACCAAGTATTGAATAAAGAGAGTTAATTATCTTTTTAAAGTAAATAAAATTATGAATATATAATATATATGAAGTATTGTGTTTAATAAAATGTTATGCAATGTTTTCCAAACTGATAAAGTTTGTAAAGTGCTATAAATGTATTTTGTTAAGTACAGATCAAAGCTACCGTGTGAGTATATTGTGCTAACATCATAGAAATAAAGATTAGATTTCTTCATCAAAACTAGAATGTTTGTGGTTTTTTATTTCAGACAAAATGTGAATTGATAATAACTTTGCAAAGCCAAAAAAAGTATAAATATGAGTTGGATAAACTCATAATCAATGAGAAGAAAGAGCATTCCACAAAGAAAGAAATGTTTTTCAGTCTACATGTTTCCTTGTTTAGAAATTTTATTTCAGGAACCTGGAGAGATTGCTCAGTGAATAACAAACTTCCCTTCTCTTCTATGGGAACCTGAGTTCAGTTTCTAGCACCCACACAGGTGGCTCACAACAGCTTATAATATACTTTCTCGTCTGGCCTCTTTGAGCACCTGCATACAAATGGCATACACCTACACACAAACAGTTAAATAAAAAATGACCTATATTGAAAAGAAATTCTATGTCATGCTTCTTATGGGAGGTCTTTCCCCATACTTAGCCATATTTTCCCATACTTTGATACTATATTTTAAAAAATGAAATAGCAAATTCATATGGTCTTAATGTCTAAAAGTAGATAGTGTACTCTTCCCAATTATTGCCTTCATGACATTGTGGGAAGGAATATTGCGGCTTTTCTTAAAAGAGTGCTTGACAATTAACCCTACTTTTATTCAAGCCATTAGTGCCTATTCTCTGACTTTTACTGATCTATATCTCATTAGAGATTCTTAACACAAGGTTTAGACTACAATAAAGATGTGTGCTTTAATCCAATGGTCTTTAAGTACTGAACATGAACACAAAGTGGCAGTTGTCTAGAAATGCCACTATGTTTGTGTATCTGTTCAATAGCAATCATTGTCATGGATAACAAAAAACAACATCATTACAGCTGCCTAGACAACAGCCATTGTAGGTGCCTGTGAAATTATGAAATATCCTGATATTACAGATATTAATTGCAGACCACAATGTGCCTCACAATGATTTAAATATAGTTTTAAATGCCTTTGATTTTGAATTTTTCATTTCTAAATCAGCTATGCCAGATATTTGATCCTTTCTGAAGAATATCCAAAAACACTTTATATGCTTCTGTGGATTAGCAGCACTGTTTTACACAGTAAATAAAACTACTGGTATGGAAATAAAAAATAAACTGCTCAACCATAATGTGCAATCAATATTGTCTCCCTTTGGCCATGGCGTTGAGAGAAATAAACAAGTATAGGATCCTGAGAGCCTGTGTCAACCGTTTTTTTCCATATAATGCATCAAAAGGGGTGGTTCCTGTACAGATGTCACTGGAACAAGCAGCGTCTTTGGAAGAGTCAGATGAGCAGCTTCTGAGCTATACACCTAAGAAGCTGTCATATCATCTCCTTTTTTTTATATACATTAAGTACTACAAAATGGTGTTGCATTCCACACCATAGAGCAAAAGAACATAAAGATATAGTTATGGAATTCTTTAGTAACCACACTCTTTATTTGCAAAAATAATCTAAGTGAGAGGTTAAAATAGAGATGAGCTACTACATTGCTCAGAAAATGTAGTCATAAGTTCATAACTGTGAAGATCCATTCCTCATGGTTAGTTAATATCAATGACTGGAGAACCGGGGTTAACCATAACTCTGGCATTAATTAATTCCATGTAACAAGCGTGGTGTGCCCACTTCATCTTGTTGCATTGCCTGTTGTTGTCAGATTTTCTGTCATTGCCATGAGGAAATCTGTCAAAAGTCTAAAATTCTCCTTGTAAAACAGTATCACAGACATTTAAATGAATGGGGCTGAAAAAATTGTGAGTGTGTGATAGTCATACAAAATTCACCCTTTCCCTTAATTACTGCAGGGTGCTCTGTAGAGAAGTAATGGCTACTCCCTTGTTGGAAAATGAGATGCTCCATAAGATAGGAACCCTGGCTTCTTTCCTATGAATATGAATCTACCTTTTAGCCTTTGGTCTCTGGATACACGTCGTCTTGGAATTTTGAAAAATATAATTTACTCCACCTTCAGGTCAATTTTCCACATTGTGAAGCTAAGTTAAATAATGACAGACTTTGCAAAAACTATATAAGACGAGCTTGAGCACCTAAATATAAAATGTATAACTTAATGTTAAAAACAGGAGAAAATACTTTAAGTCTAAGATTTTTTTGGATGTTTGTCTTCAAATATATTTTGCAAGTTTATAGTTTGTCTTTTCATATTTTCAATAAGCTCTTTCCTTTTCAGTCACCCCAAGGAATGTATAATTGATATATAATTGTTAAATCAAAATTGTATGTGGTATACTCAGGGGTATCTGGTATATTAACACATATATGTTGTGAAATCATTGCCATCATTAAGCAAATGAACACAGCAATCCCTTCCCATGGTTCACGTGTGAGATTGTTTAAGATATCTTGTGACAAATATCACATATATAATACAATATTGATTGTACTAAAAATGATTTATTCATTAGATCTAAAGCTATAGGATTTATTTACCTTGCATGCAAAAATTTTTCCCTTTGACTAACATCTTCCTACCCTTCCTACCCCCTGGTCCCCAGTAGCTTCCATTCCACTATTTTAGAAGAATTCTCAGTGAGAATTTTTTCTTAATTTTGTTAAAGACCAATTTGCATTTTCCCTATATATGTCAGTCTCTTAATGCCAAATCAAGGACAAAGAAAGAATTCAAGAAACCTAATAGTATGCTCAATAGAAAATAATAAATGTAAAATAAAAGAACTGGCAAATAGGTGTACATATTTAAAAAAAAAAAAACTATACAGAGGGCAAATGAAATAACCAGACATTGGCCACTTGGAAAATATTATCTAAAAATCTTGATGAAATACTACCATATGTTTATAAGAACAATTAAAGACTGTGGCCACATCATTTGCTTGCATTAATGTAGGAAATAATATAGGAAATAAAATCATCCATTCATTACTAGTGGAAAAACAATGATCCAACAATCATTCTGGAATGCAGTTTGGTCATGACTTAATTACTTTCTTTTGTTGTGACAAAAGCAACTTAAAAAATAATTTACTTAGAGGCTTGCTTAAAGTTTTGGAGACTGAGTCCATGACTACCATGGTCGAAGTGTGGTAGCAGGCAGGCAGGCAGGCAGGCAGGCATTACACTGAAGTATTAGCTGAGAGCTTTACCAGTTGAGATAAAAACCACGAGGCAGAAACAAAGCTAAAAAGAAATGATGTGGGTTTTTGAAACATTAAAGGGGACCCTCAGTGACATACCCCCTCCAACAAGGCCACATCTTTTCATCCTTCCCAAATAGTTCCAAGAACTGAAGACCAAGAATTCAAATGTATGAGCCTACCAGGGCCATTATCAGTCATACCAACACAGATCTTTTCTTTTTATCATTTGTTTTTAAAGCTGAACATATACTTACTATACAGACAAGTAAGTGTAAGTTTGGCAATTTAGCACAAAGAAGTAGAAACTTGTGCTTTCACACCAAAAAGTTGGCACTTAACTATTCAAAGTTGCTTTATTGGTAGTAGCCAAAGGCAAGGAACAACCCAGATGTCTTCTTACATATGAACCATTAAAATGTTATACATCTATCCTAGGAAATACTATTCTGTAATTAATGTATGTCGTGTGTGTGTGTGTGTGTGTGTGTGTGTGTGTGTGTGTGTGTGTGACTTGAATGGTTCTCTAGGACCTTATGCAGAAAATAGTCAGACAAAGCCAGGAAGCAGCTTAGCTATTTTAAAGCTAGGCAGACAAGCCATCAGAGAACTGTCACTTATTGTATGATTTTATCACACAAAATAAGTAATTTGATATTTAAAAGTCCATATTTAAAGCAATGGATTCATAATCTTTAATGTGTGACTTACAAGGTCATTCTAACTTTGGTTGCAAATTCCCAGAAGAATGAAGTCAAGAAAAAGCCTTTGGCTTCAAAATTCTACATATTAGCGTCCATCATTCATAACTTACCTGATGGGCCATAATTATATCACCCTCTGTAAAGGAAGCTAATAGGTCTGTTTTCTAGCCAGGAAGCATGGCCTCAACAAAAATTCTATGTCTTCTCTAAATAGGTGAACAATAGAAATGTTCCTCGAGTCTGTTTATATCATCTTTACTCTTAAAGGCTACCTCTCCATCTTAGCTGCTAAGACCTGAGAAATCCTTAATTCTGAGAACAACCATTACTATTACTGATGCTACACACATGAGAAGACAGAACATGTGGGAAGAAACCTATTTACCTACACAACTGTCATGTGCCACAGGGACACTGGGGACAGGGACATGGTCTTTTGATCACTTCTTAGTCCCTCTCTGGCCATTACCTCACTCTACCCCACTGGGCAATGAATTTTTTTCCTTTGTTTGTTTTGACTGAATCTTTGAACACAAGAACCAACACATTTCTTCTAAAAAGAACTTATCCACCACCTGTGTTTTTAGAATGCTACCAAACCTCTGTTGGACATAATCAGTGTATTTGCTTGATCATCTATCTTATATCATACAACATTTCGATGAATGAACCATTTAATTTTGATCACACACTGAACTGAAAAGTCCTTATGAGTGGCTTCTCCCACCACAGGCGTTCAACAGGTAAGAGAATAATGGAGATGAACACTGTGAATAAAGACATCATTAAAGTAAGCAAATTATATCATTTTATCTATAGAGGAAAGAGAAATTGAAACACAGAAACACGTTACATGAGAGAGACGGCTCAGTGGCCAAGAGTACCTGATGCACTTGCATGAGACTTCGGTTCAGTTCCCAACACCCACAAGTGGCTCATGGCCATCTGTAACTCTAGCTCCAGGGAATTTGATACCATCTTTTGTTCTTCATGAAAACATACACACACAAACACACAAATACATACACGCACGTGTAAATTAAAAATAAAGGTTAAAAAGAAGAAAGACTTGTCCATATGATTTAGTCCTAAAGTTCCAGCCCTTTCAAAAATACATTTCCAAACTTTGAAGCTGAATTTGCACTATTTGTATTTTTCTCTTTTTTCTCATCTGAAGTGTATTTTAAAACAGTGTTTACAGAGTATAAGTCAGTTCTTGGAACAGGCTGTGTTCTTACAGTGCTAATGATTTAGCTTCGGTTGTTTGTTCAAATGTTCCCAGCTCCACAGTGAGCTTCATGGAGGAGGTGAGTGGAAGTAAACAAAACCTTCTCATCCCACTGTGTAAAACACCAAACTCAGAAGACTCAAAACCCTGTTGAAATCAAGCAGCCAAGACTATTCTTTACCTTCAAAATTAGACTGCCAAGTGCAGAAAGAACCTAGTGGTTTCTCTATACTTTGGGTGTCTATTGGGTGGACCTCACCTACTCTGCTAGGAAATCACACTAGATTTTAATATTTCTTAAATACTGGATCAGTCTGGTTTGGCTCAGAATTCTTTCATTTAGGGTAGTTATGAGAATGGAATGAAAAACTATGGATGAAACATTTATATTACTACATGGCTTTCATTGCACACAACAGAAGTGTTAATGATTGTCCTTGTGAGGATTCTTGTGCATAGATGTGTGTGCATCACATATGTGTGCATACATGTACATAAGGTGTGTGTGTATGGTGTGCATGCATGTATGGGTAGAGAGGACAAAGGTTGATGTCCACTGTCCTCCTTAATTACTTTCTACTATACTTTTAAAGAGACAGAGTTTTTTGTTAACCTGAACACTACTGATTCAGTTAAACTGCCTGTCTAGTAAATCCCAGGGATCCTGCTCTCTCTACCTCTCCAGTCATTGAATTACAAGCAAAAACATTCTGCATTTAACATTGTGTGTATGTACATGTTCATGTGTCTGTGTGTGTATATGTGTGTGTCTGCAAGCACACACACACACAAACACACATACACAAACACACATACTGACATCTAAACTCTGGTTCTCATGCTTGTATGGTAAGTATTTTATTGACTGAGTCACCTCAGTTTTATGTGTTTTAAAGAAAAAATGTGGATTAATTTATTCTATTTTTATATGTATGAGTGCATGCCTGAATGTACATGTGTGTGATATGTATATTCCTGGTGACTGTGGAGGTCAGACACAGTGTGAGATCCCATACAACTGAAGTTATGGACAGTTGTGAGATGCCATGTGGGCAATGGGAACCAAAATTGGGTCTTCTGAAATACATTCAAGTGCTCTGAACCTCTGAGCCATCTCTTCAGTTTCTTTTACTTGGTTTTCAAATCTCTAGTCCTCTCCTCTCCCAGATGCCTGGGCTCAATAATACAACTTGTTGGTTTATACCTATGCTTAAGCATCTATAATTATCTCAGATTTCATACTTTTGAAGTAGACTTCTTGGTCTGATTTCTTTTTTTTTTTTTTTAGTTTTCTTTTTTTTTTCTTTTTTTTATTTCTTTTTTTTTGAACATGAAGTGCTTTTTTATAGCATGTTTTACAAGGGGAGGGGGTAAGAGGGGCCAGGTGGTGGAAAAGTACAAAATCTTCTTGGCCTGTGCCTTGAAACATGTCATGGTCTATACGGTACACTGCCTTGAATTATGATCTACCTGCTGTTCTTCAGAAGATATGGTACACTGCTTGAGTTATGGTCTCCCTGCTATTCTTAAGAAGATATGATACTCTGCTTTGAGTCTATCTGCAGTTGCTAAGCAGGATCTTGCAGTTGCCAAGCTTCAGAGGACATTGTGCAGGTGGGGAAAGGTAGGGGGTGAGGGTAAGGGCAAGGGTCCTGGCTTCTGGCATCTCCCCCTTCTCTGTTTAGTTAGAGAAGGCATCTTATGATCAATCCCAACTATGTGAATTTTGAATTTGAATGTCTAATTATGGGGGGTCTTAGACAAGTTCACAACCCCAAAACACTGATGTGAGACGAGTCACATCGATGGTCGAAGGCTTTAGGCTGTCGACGACGGGCAATGTCAAGGGACTCCGATGTGGGTGAAAGGAGGGTGAGGGCCCTGTCTTAGGCCATGTAGGCTGCACCCACTCCCAGCACCACGCACTCCTTTTCGGCTGCATTGGGTGGGCCCCTGGGAAGTGGACCTACAATAATCCTGTCATTGGGCTAACTCACAGCCATCCTAGTCTCTTGTAAATGTTCAAGTTACCAACCATTTGTCAGTTTGGGGTGTAATATTGTCATAAGAGAAGGCTCCCCAATGTTAGTGGCCATATCAAGGGCGGCCTTGGTTTAGGAAAAAGCCAATTTTTGTTGTGGTGATCAAGAGGCCAAGCTCTCTAGCGAGAGAAACGAGGGCAAAGCCAGGCATACCAGGAACCCTTCTGGAGGGCGTGGAAGTCTAGGGGTCGACCGTAGGGGGAGGCAGGGGAGCTGGCAGCTGTGTCAGTCTCCTGCAGAGTCACTTCTGGTTCCTCTTCAATTTTCAGCTGATGGTAATGAACTTCAACTGTCTTCTTGATGGCAGCATCAACCTGGTTCCGTGGACGACAGGTCGCGAGCGACGATCTCTGTCTCGCTCAATCTTGATGTCGTGCGCACATCCTCTCAATGAGGGTCCGTCCGGAGGGGTCCGTGCCTCGAGCCCCATATCTGGGTGCCACTTGACCCGACCGGCGGGTCCTAGTTATTCGTGGGGGTGAGGAGGACTGCAACCTGCTATTCTTCAGAAGATATGGTACACTGCTTGAGTTATGGTCTCCCTGCTATTCTTCAGAAGATATGGTACACTGCTTTGAGTCTATCTGCAGTTGCCCAGCAGGATCTTGCAGTTGCCAAGCTTCAGGGGACCTTGTGCAGGTGGGAAAAGGTAGGGGGTGAGGGTAAGGGCGAGGATCCTGGCTTCTGGCCCATCTTGATTAGAACTTCTAACAGCAGGCATCACGGGTGATTCATTTTTACCTGGAAAGAAAAAAGAAGGGGATTCTCAGGGAGATTTCTCTTCCCTGGATGTAAATTGTTATTCATCGTATTTATGGTTGGGCCTGGCTTTGTGAGGGTATCTATTTTTTTCATTAATATTTGTGGTAGCCTTGGTCTGATTTCTATGCCCAAATTTGTTTTCCCCTTGTAGTCATAGCAACATCCCACACCTGCTACAGCTGCTGAGGAAAAGTTCCTATTACCATCCCCTCCCAGACTAACTCCTATCTGCTCTTCTCGCACCTGCATCCCAGTGATGCTCTTTGACCAAGACAATTTTGGTTAAATAACAAATATACATTATTAACAAATAATATTTGTTTTAACATTAATAACAATAATTTGTATTAACAAATACAATACAAATAATAATTTGTATTAACAAATAAGTTTGTTTTGTGTTGGTCAACTCCTGGACATGGAGCCTGCTCTGAGGTGTGGTTAGTATGTCCAGTGAGGCTCCACTGGAGAAAAGAATATTTTCTTTGCCAGTGAGTATTAATTGCACATAGCTTCTTGGTTAGAGCTGGTAATTACTTCCTCTTCTCATTGCTGGGACTTCATCTGGCTTGACCCTGTGCCTTGTTCATGCTCCCATAGTATCTGTGAAATTCGTGCATGCATCCTTCTTATTGAATCTGGAAGACACTGGGAAACTTGCTATTCTTTAGTACTTTCACAATATCTTTTGTAAAGCAGCACCTGCTACTTTAATGGGCCACTGGGAAACACTGAGATCTGATCCTAGAGTATGTCAAACCTTGTTGTTGTTTCTCATTGGCATGGGAATAATTCCCTACTTGCTGTAATTCCACATTCTCCAAATCTCTGCCACACCCTCTGTTGCACTCCAGGTGAAGAGTGCACTCTAGGTTGGTACAAAGACACCTCACACAATTTGCTCTATAAATGTCCCATGACAGGGTCACCAGCTCTCATCCCAACTGTATTCTACATTTCTATGGGAAACATCCACACAATTCTACTGCCTTCACATCACAAGGGAGCTATAACTCATCAGACATGTATCCTAGCCTTCTCTTTCAGTCCTTGGATCATCAGTTTTCAACCAACTATTATACCATAAATAAGATACCTTTTCACACCTGGGAGATCATGAATGGGTAGAGAAGGAAGAGATGAGGAAAGAAAGCTCATTCCTTGTGGGTAAGATTCACAAAGAATGGTAATGCTTGCCTTCTCTTAGAATGATTTTTGGCTCTTAGAACCCAAAAGGTAGGAATTTGTCTCTCAGCTGACACAGGTTTTGCTTGTTTATTTTGTTTCTTCAGAACAAGTTTCTCCCTGGTTGTCCTGGAACTCACTCTGTAGACCAGACTGGCCTGAAACTCAGAAATCTGCCTACCTCTATCTACCTCCTAAGTACTGGGATTAAGAGCATGGGCAACCATGCTCCTCCTCAAGTAATACTACTTTTATATAATAGCAAAATCAAGGCAATTTCATTTTAATATTCAAATGTGATTATCTCTTCAACTTCATTAGTCTTCTTGTTTTAGAAAAACATATCATAAGTTATCCTTTAATCCACTGACTACAACCAGCTAGAAGGACGAAATCTCCACTATTGCTGGATAACATGGAGTTAAGACAGGCACTGAGACAAAATAGCTAATTCTAAAATACACACACACACACACACACACACACACACACACACACACATATACATATATATATATATATATATGTATATATATATATATATATATTGCACACAAAAGTCAATTTAGTAGGATGTAACTTAAATTTTTCCAGACATTAATTTTCAAAGATGAACTTCTGAATCTAATATAAACTTTTATCTGGGTATAAATAAGCTATTTACAGAAGAACAAACATAGGGATGCCCTTGATTGTCTATATAACCTAAAATAAAAACAATAGATTTTAAGGGTGTTTGGTTATACAAGTACATTCAGTCAGGGTGTCAGCAGGATATAAATGACACCCTTGAAAGATTTAACTGAAGAAATGAGTTACAGGAGTATGAACAGTGTTAGCAGTCTAAGAGCCAGAATACAGCACAGTGGAAGCCATATTGTGGCAAATCACCATGCTCTAAAACAAAAGGGTGAACTTCAGTGTTGCTTAGTGGCTGCTGTTATTTTCAGATAGTGGAGGAGGAAGAGCAGCATATCTAGTAAGCCACCTTGGGAAAGAAATTAACGGGCTTTCTCATCCTACCTTGATATGGACGAAGAAAGAAGTCTCCTCTTGAATCCCCTTCAACACCAACTGCAGAAGTTTTGTCTCGTAAGCTCCAGGAGAAGACTCACACTGAGGTGCAGGTAGTGAGTGAATCAGTAGATATCTAAGTAGATAAGAATGAGAAAGTGGAAAGGAAGTCCATGCTCCAGATTGAAGTGCCAACTGAGCCTAGCAGTAACAGCAAGAATTGTCCCTGGGGCTTGATGTAGAAGTCTTGAGCCACCATTTCTCGTCTCTTTGCCAATCTTTGAAGCCTTTTGGGGTGAATTCTTTTCTGGAATAGGCAGAAGCTTTATTGGAAGCCAATCTTACCCATACTTCATTGTTACAATTGGTTTCAAGAATGTGTATAAAGGTACAACCCATAAAGTTGAGATTTTAGTAGGGATTGGATAACCGTGCATTGCACATGTTTCTGGGCTGCAGTAGGAAACAATTACACAGGAGCAAGCTAGAGCCTACCAAGACCTTCTGTATTTTGCTCAGGACTCTGTCTTCTTCTTCCTCAGTCTGACTATTTCATACTCAGCTGCAAGCCTCTACGTGTTCACAAACTTACTGTTTTTAACCAAGATATTTATTTTAATAGTGGCATCCTGACTGTATGTTGTGTCATTTCCTATTTTGGTAATAGCTCTTATGAAATGAATTTGAGTCTTCAAGGTTCACATGCTGAAGACTTAACCTCTGACTTTCAGAATAAGACAATATGTGGAAAGAGAGTCTTTGCAAAGACAGTTAATTTACATGGGTTAGAAAGAATCCTAGTACAGTTTAATGATGGAAAATTTGGACACAGATTTATCCAGGAATATGATGATGTGAAGAACACAGAAAGAAAATGACCACCTCCAATCCAAAGAGAAAGACTTAAGGCCTTTCTACTTCAGCCCCCAGAAGAAACAGAAATTTTGATTTTAAACTCCATGAACAGAATAAACAGCTTAGTATTTATGATATAAATATGATAGTGTATAGTTAAAATATTTTAGATACTTAGGAAATTCACACACATAAAACATTCTCTTATAGAATGTAACAAAGGCAAAAGTTGTTTTTATTTTAAAGTAAGTCACAATTATGATTAAATAATAAGCATTAAGTAGAATGAATTAAAGTATTAAATCAATGAGAAGTCTATATATTATGATGCAGGATAATAAATGAAACTGTGGATTCAGTGAGGTAATTTCTCTGAAATTTTAATTTATTCAGTTAAGAAATAGTAATCTTTGTAGCAAATTTCATTACTTGATAGAGTTCTGGAAATAACCCTAATTCTCACAAAAAACATAACAACAACATATGTTAACTGATTTGATCATAAATTATTTCTCTTATAGAAATATATGTTTAACATGTTTTGCTTGTAAACTACATTTTTTTTTTTTTGGTGGCAGGGGATGGTATTGAGATAGTTTCATGTAGCCCTGAGATACCTTCAAATTTGCCATGTTGTACTTGGCCCTTGAATCTCTAAACTTTACCTCTGCATCCCAACTTCTGGAATCAAAGATGCATAGCTTGTACCTCCTTACAGACCTCAAAATATCATTTCTTTCCTGAGCCTATACAATGTTACTCTTATTCTATATTCTAAAATTGGTACCAAACTATGTAAGAAATTATGCTCATTTTCCCTAAAATAACTCTTCATATCATGGAGACTCTAAAATATGTAAAAATAACTGGGAGAAATGAATTTGGATCATTTGACCATGGCTCATCTCTCACTTCTTCAGTGGTTTATGACTCAGTGCAATCATCTAAGGGTGCTATCTTGAAAAGGAAAAAAAAAACACCCAGAAGAATCAGATTTTATATATACGGACAATCATGTAGCTTAAGTGTCAAATAATTGGCAAGTTATTCTGGCCTCCAAATACTTAGAGCATGACAAGAGTGGCTTTCCAGCTGTCCATCACCAAAGGAACAGCTGTCCAGCCATGGTTGCCCATATGAATCACACAATACACAACAACACAGATCCCTGATTCTAAGGCTCCTATTCTGCCATCCAGTATACAGCAGGTGTTCATATGCACTGTGTATTTCTTATTTCCATGTCTTCATTTAAAACTGAATATAAAAATACCAAGTTAAGCATATCAATCAACCATGCGTGTAGCTCCTCTCCTTTCTCAAACTCTAAAAAGAAAAACATAAAGAAAAGAAAAATGTGGAAAAGAAGATAAAACCCATATTTACACATAAAGGCATAGAAAGTGGGCAAAGGTAACAGTAGATAGCTATTTTAAAAATTATTTTATAAGAGAATGTGTAGTTAAAAATTATTTTATAAGAGAGTGTGTAGTCTACTACACTTGGGCATGCTCTGGGAGGAAGAAGATGGAGCGGAGGGATATGAATATGAACAAAATACGGTGTATGAAACTAATGAAGAATTAATAACAGTACCATAGTTAAAATAAATGTTTAAAGTAAAATAAAAATAAATAAATATAAATACTATTTTTAGCGTACAAAACAAAGAAACACAGATATTCACAGAAATATAACCATAAAGAGAAGGAAAAACCTGAGAGGTAAATACACAGGAAAATGCTCCTACCTGCCAGTCCCTTAAGATTGTCCTGATCAAAGCCTCCAGTGGCCATGCTGTGACACAAATTGAAGTTAAACCTATAGTCAGTGCTCCAGACTGACCAGTTTGCTAACTCCGGGTTCCAGGGTAGGAGCTCTGTCTCTGGTATGCCTTACATCAACGTGGCTCTTCCCCTCCTAGACAAGCACTAGGTAGGCTACAACTGTTTTGTTTCTTTATGTCTATTTATTTATTTATTCATTCATTCATTCATTCATTCATACTAATCATTCCATTCGTTTACATCTCAAATGATATCCCACTTTCTGTTACTCTTCTACCAACCCCCCCTGCATCCCACATCTGCCCTTCCCCCTCCCCTTTACCTGTGAGAGGGCACTTACCCACCCACCCTCCCTCTCCTACCCCACCGCTCCAGCATCCCCCTACGCTGGGACATCAAACCAACCCAGGACCAAGGGCCTCTTCCCCTCCCATTGCTGTCATGCAAGGACATCCTCTGTTACAGATGTATTTGAAGCCATGGATCCCTGTTGGGAGCCAACTCCTAGCAGAAAGCGGCTATCATCTTTGCAGCCATCTCAGGCCATATACCCTGACAAGAGACTTGTTTTCAACAGCCTACAACAGCTGAGCACACTCTGATAAACATCTTGTTTTTCTCCCATACCTTGTATTGTTGTTTAGTGCCCCCAGCTGCAAGGCACATGTGGTAAAGTGTCTTCAGCTGTGTTCCCCTGCTTATACGTATATATACCCATGATTTCCTCTCACTAAAGGAGACTTGAACAGACTCTTTGTCTTGTCTCCATTCTCCTTGTCTCTTGCCCTTCCATCCCCACTCTCTCTCTTGCTGGACCCTGGCCCATGGACCGGAGCAGCAATTCGGGCCGGGACAAAGTGTCCCCCAAACGTGGGGCAGAACAGGATGTTACAGATCCCTCCAGGTACACTCCTTGGATGGTTGGTCTAGTCTCTGGCAGAACTGGGTTGTTAGGTCAGCCTATGTTGTTTTTCCAATGAGGCTGCAATCCCTCTGCTCCTCCAGTCATTCTACCAGCTCCCCCACCAGGTTTCCTGAGCTCCGTCTGATGGTTGGAACCAAGCATCCGTATCTGCATTGGTCAGTTGCTTGCTGGACCTCCCAAGGAGCAGCCACACCAAGTACCTGCAACAAGCACCTCTTGACCACAGCAATAGTGTCAGGTTTGGTGTTTGCAGACACGATGGAGCCCCAGGTGTTATCTTGACATCAGTAATGTCCAAGTCTACTTTTTCTTTAACTGTTCCAAAGCTTTATAAATGCTCTCTTTATTTGCTTGCTTATTTTAAGTTCCAATTCGTAATTTTCCCTGAACGTTCTGATATCTGTCAGATTTCCAGCAGTCATTCCTCCCGATGCTCAGACATTTCAGATCAGCCAGTCAGTTCTGTTCCTAAAATTGTCTCACCACCCTGCAACCTCCTGCTCCAATCTGGGCTACATGATTTCTGGGCTTGGTTACAACTACATTCCCCTGAACGTTTCAGTCTGGTAGACTTGTGGCTTTGGATTCTATGTCTTTTCTCCTTTTTCTTTCCTTCTTCCTTTCTTGAAGAAGGCACCAAGAGCTTCCTAGACATTATGAAAGCAGAAAGGCCTCCCCCGTGCTGTTCATAGAACTCCACTAATCACCACAGTAGCTCATTAAATATTTTATTATTTTAAATTAACAAATTTGTAATTATGTACAATCAAAAGGTACAGTTCCATATTTTGAGATGAATATATTTTATAGAAATATTCAATCAAGCTGGTTAACCTCTCCTACTTACCATTTTTTAATAAGTGAGAACATTTAAATTCTGTCTTTTTAGAATTTTTAAATATAAGTGAGATCATGCAGACTTTTCTTACAGCTAATTTCACTTAGTATAATGTTTTCAAATGGCTTGGCTAATTTGATTCTTCAAAATTGTAACATGGAATTTGTAGAAGATGGTATAAGTATGTTTGTAGATATCTTTAAATCAGTGCATAATCCTACTTAGTGATTATCTGACAGCACCAGTAAGAGCTTGAAGTCGGAAGGTTGACATTCAAGTCCTAGATTGACATAATCTTCTCTCTCCCAGCTCTGAATTTTCATTTCTGCATAGTATGCTTTGGATATTCAAATGTCTCCTAAATGCTTGGTCTGAAGCCTTTAGTACTCTTGAGAGGGAGTGAAACCTTTAGGAGCTTTGGCCAGACAGAGAGAAGTTACATCACTGAAGGCTTGACCTCCAAGAAGATACTGGGACACTTGGCCCTCTCCCACTCTCTGCTGTGCTCTCCTTCCCTCCATGAGGTGTGCTGGCTTTCTTGGACTCATGTTCCCATGAAGATGCACAATGTTCCTACAGGTCCAAAGAAATAATGGTGACAAATGACAAAAACCATTGGCCAAAATCAACCTTACCTCCTCACCGTAAGAATGAGAGCTGTGTTCCATTCTTTGCAATATTTCTGTTGTCCTTCATAGGATTCAGGCATTGAAGAAACTCAAGGTCATCCATGAGAATTGACTGTGTCCTCTCAACAATGCAGTAATCATTCTGCTTAGAAAGTAAGAGCCCAAGTGAGGATGAGGGAGAAGAAAACAGAGGGAAGAGGGAGGGAGGGAACTGGTGGGAGAGGGGACAGGGAGGGGAAAGGGGGAACTTGATCAGGTATGTGGGGGAATAGGAGTGAAGCCCTGAGGGCCAGCAGAATTGCAATCTCAGGAGGTAGGAGGTAGGGGGGCCCTCTGGAATGTACCAGAGAACTGGCAAGTGAGAGACTCTCAGGACTCAAAGGGAGAAACCTTAGATGAAATGTCCAACAGTAGGGAGAGGGAACTTGTAGCATTTACCTCAAGCAGAAAGACAGGGCACCAAGTGGAGGGATGGGGTTACCATCCCACAGTCAAAATTTCTGAGCCAGAATTGTTCCTGTCTAAATGAACTGAAGAGACAAAAATGGAGAAGAGACTGAGGTAAGGGAGGTCCAGTGACAGGCCCAAATTTGGATCCATCTCAAGGGAAGGCTCAAAGACCTGACACTAATATTGATGCTATGGTGTGTTTACAGACAAGAGCCTAAAAGGGCTGCCCTCAAAGAGACCCAACAAGCATCTGAAAGAGTCACATGCAGATACTTAACACCCAACCAATGGACAGAAGCTAGGTACCCCTGTGGTTGAATTAAGGAATGACTGGAAGAGGTTGAGGAAGAGGGTAATCCTGTAGGAGGACCTGCAATCTCAACTAACCTGGACCCAGAGATCTCTCAGACACTGAGCCACCAAACAAGCAGCTTAAACTAGCTGGTCCAAGGCCCCTGACACATATACAACAGAGGACTGCCTGGTCTGGTCTCAGTGAGAGAAGACACACTTAACCCTTGAGAGATTTGAGTCACCAGGAAGGGGGGAGGTCTGGTTGGGGTAGGAGTGCGGGCAGAGACATCCTCTTGGAGATGGGGGTAGGGAGGAGGTATTGGATTGTAGGACCATGAAAGGATAGCTTGGTTCCTGGTCAAACACAGGCCTCGAACCCTGGACCCTAATGGGACAGTAGGTGTTCAGCCTTGCTCCCAGACTCCAGGCTCCTGACGAGAAGCTGAAGATCTCTATTGATTCGCACCTTTCAGTCACATAGGGCAATGTCCCTACAGCCCCTCCCAAAGAGAGGTTTGTGTCACCTAGCACAGGTAGAGGGCATGACTACAGGCTGCAGAGCTTCAAGAGATCTCCATATTAATGAGATATCTAAAGGCCAGAGGGCGTAGCCAATTAAGCATTCCTTCTCAGACCCTCCTCCTTACAAACAGCTTTTAACCACAGGCCTGCCCTGAGTGTGGGAGGGGGTACAGCTGCTAGCCCTCAAGGCTTCACTCCTGTTCCCTGCCAATACCTGATCATGTTCCCCTTTTCCCCTCCCTGAACCATCTCCCACCCAGCTCCCTCCCTCCTTCTCCCCACCAAACCCCCATCCCAGCCTTGATTGCTTTCTTCTCCCTCTCAAGTAGGATTGAGGCATCCTTGCTTGAGCCCTCAACATTTCTTGTTTCTAATTTGTCCTTTTAAAATTATTTCTTTTGGTTTTTTTCAGATTATATAAATTATATATAATTACATCATTCTTATCTTCCTTTCCTCCCTCTATGGCCTCCCATGTATGTCTCTTGTTGTACTTCATATTCATACAAGTGGCTTATGTCTCAACAGAGGTCTTTTTCTTTTTTATTAATCATTTTATTCATTTACATTTCAAATGATACCCTCCTTCCTGGTTACCCCTCCACAAACCTTCCATCTCATCTCCCCTCCTCTTTCCCTCTAGAGAGATGCTCCTCCACCCACTCATCCGCTCCCACCTTGCTGCTCTAGCATCTTTCTATGCTGGGGCATTGAGCCTCCACAGAACCAAAGGCTTCCCCTCCTATTGAGGTCAGATAAGGCCATCCTCTGCTACATATGTATCTGGAGCCATAGATCACTCTATGTTCACTCTTTGGTTGGTAGTTTAGTCCCTGGGAGCAACAGAGGCCTTTTTCTGAGTCTAGTTTACACTTACGAGGTAACCAAAGTTAATTTTCTCCCATTTAGGAAAAATCAAAATAAGCAAACACATTAATTTATTTGAAGTCCTTTAGATGTATAGTTTGCTATGTTGACATAAGTACCTCTTTTAAAATCCATAATTAGCCAGGCAATGCTCTGTTGTCTCTAAACTAACTTTTTAAACTTTGTTGACAGATACCAGGAACATGGCTGGACCTCTGTGTATTTATCCTGCCCCAGGTCTTCAGTGTTCTCATGAGTACCCTTTTACTATGACCTCTGATATGACCTTTCTGGCCCACTTCTACACATGCTCAGAGCATCTTTGCTGAATCGCTTTCCTACTAAATTGAGGAGATTTTTTTTTTCAGCTCTGGTGATGGAGGCTTGGGGAAATATGTAAATTCATACTATGGAGATTTCTCTGTGTGTGCATAATCTTGAAGGGAAGGTACACAGCTGTAAATTGAAGCTGTGGGGCCGAGCACTGGCTCTATGAATATTTCATGTTTCTTCCTGGACATCATTGACTTTGCAACCTGTATCTGAAGTGAAAAGAGAGAGTGTGTGTGTGTGCCAAGAGGCCGGTTTCCATGGGAACAAAGGTGGCAATGGAAAAAAATAAAACCTTCTAGTCTACAGTACTGCCTCCAGGTAAGGTGAACTCACAGCAGTAGTGTTAAAAGTAATGCATTTGCCTAATTCAATTCCATTTTCCAAACTCATCTTTAAAAAAAATTCATATAGGTAATATTGCTAAAAATCTTGTATGAGGTATATATGTTTTGAAAAAAATTGAATGAAAAAGATAATTCTATTTTTAACTTGGGTTATTACAATTTGAATAGAATAAAAAAATCAGAGAAAAATATGAAAACTATGAGAAAATTAATGCAATACAAAGTGTTTTTTCTTAATGAATAACTCTGTAGCCCATCTTACTGTAAAACACTCTAGATAACCTAAAAAAGTAAACTAATTGTTTTTAGTTACCACAGTATTAATAAATGAATTATTAGCAAGAAATTCAATTTAGAATAGAACTTGTAACTTACATATAACTTCTCATAGGGAGTATAAGAAAGCAAGACACATCTGTACTGTTTTTAGAACTAAGAAGAAAAGAAGTATTTTAGGAAGAATCTTTTATGTAAATTTTAAAAGTCTGCTAATTCAATTTCTCCTCTCTCTCTCTCTCTCTCTCTCTCTCTCTCTCTCTCTCTCTCTCTCTCTCTCTCTCT
>NW_021620966.1:10162098-10169497 GCF_004785775.1 Grammomys surdaster | reverse complement strand
TCTCTCTCTCTCTCTCTCTCTCTCTCTCTCTCTCTCTCTCTCTCTCTTTCTCTCTCCCCATGTTCAACTTCTGTCCCTGTCACTTTTCTTTCTTCATGACCTCCCTGCGTATTTTCCAGGGCGCCTAGGGGGCCACAGGGCTGCCTCACAGGGCTTCAAAGAAGAATGACTTTTAAAAACTGGCATCATAAAAAACATTAGTTAAGGAGAATCATATGGTATCTTGATACATGTACACAATATGTGTAATGTTTAAACCAAACTAAGTATAATTTTCTCCTAAAAATGCTTAGAGTTCTGTGTGTGTGTGTGTGTGTATGTGTGTGTGTGTGTGTGTGTGTGTGTGTGTGTGTGTGTGTGTAAGTTAAAACTCCATGCCAATCATCTTCTCTCATTTCTTTCCACCTTATTTTGTGAGACAGGGTCTCTCACTGTCATTGGACCTTGTCAATCCAGTTAGGCTCCCAGACCAGTGATCTCTAGGCACCCTCCTGTTCTGACTTCTCCAGTGATGGAATTGTAGTACAGAGAGACACTTCTATGTCCAGCTTTTGTTTTTTAATTCTTGTGTATTCTCTCATACAATACATCCTGACCACACCTTCCCCTCCCTCCATTCCCCCCAGTTCCCTAGCATCTACTCTCTCCTCCAGATCCACCCTGCCCAGCCTTTCCCCAGACAAAAACTAGACCTCTCAAGTGACACCAGTAAAACACAGCTCAAGAGTACCCAGATTTTTAATTAAATTCTAGGAACCTGAATTCAGAATCTCACGCTTGAGCCATAAGCAATTTACTGACTGATACATCCTGAAAGCCCCTTATAATTACTTAATAGTATAAACATTCAAAACTTTTCTTTTAGCTTTGTGAAGCCTATATTACATTATATATATATATATATATATATATATATATATATATATATATGTATGTATATATATATATATGTATATACATATATATATATATATATCACACACCAGAACTTCTTATTCCTGTCAAACCACAGTTTAGAAGCCATCAATCAACCAACACATCTTTCCTCTAATTTTCCCAAGCTTGTAGTAGCCACCTGTCTCAAAATTTAATTTAAAAAAAATAAAGAGCTTATGAAACAGCAAATAAAATAATGGACAGATTAAAGAGACATCTTACAGAATAGATGAAACTATTTATATAATATGGATCTGACAAAGGATTGTTATCCAGAAGACATTGGAACCCAGAAAGTCTCAGTGGAATAACAAATGGACAAAAAACATGAATTAAAGATGGACAATAACCCCAAACAGACATTTCTTGAAGAGACATAGAAATTTCCAGTAATTAGACCAATGATACTCTTCCATTCTGCACTTACGTATTCACATTGCCAATTTTAATGAGCAGATTTCTTGTGTGTTTGCCCTTCTTAACTCCAAAGAAGACACTGTTTGTCCTTGAGATGCCACAAGTGTGGCTCCTTGGAATAAGAGGTGTGCCCCTGGAAAGCACTCAACACAGATGGGGACAGGAGCCCATACCATAGTTCAGTAAAAGCCTACCAAATATAGACTGACTTTTGAAAATTCAAGTTCTCATATTTGATGTCAGGACAGTGTCAAAATGGTTTAATACTCTCCAGGTCAATGATAGAAAATTTGACTAACATAAGAGATCATAACTATTAGTGCCAATATGAACCTATACAAACCAAGGAGACCAGATAAATTGAGAAGACATGACTCTGTTCATATGTACACTTATTCAGAGAATGCCAAAATATTTAAAGTAAAACTTAATGATGCCAAACTCATAGATGGAGATGTTAAAACTTTATAGGTGAAGGTAACTTTTTAAATGGACACCATGAAAACTTGACCTAACATACCTATATACTACACACATATATTTTTTGTAAGTAAATGAAGAAACACCCACCAAGAAAAAACTACCAAGTCTTAAAAAAACTTTATGACTTAAATTTTTTTTACTACATTTATTTATTTGGAGAGCTGGCACACATGCATGTCATAGCATGCCTGTGGTGGACAGAGAACAGCTTGCAGTACTCAGCTGTCTCCTTCCACCATTTGAGTCCTGGGGTATCAGCTTATATGATTAGCACCCTACCTGCTGAGCCATCTTGTTGTTCTTGGGAAAATAATCACATCTTTTCTTGTTTCACTCATATTTCATTTTCAAGTATCAGTAAGGTATCTAGGAGTCCCTTAAGTGTTTTAAAACTAATTAGTTTTCTTTGAAACAACCATCATAACAACAAAAAATCAGAAAGGAACGTAGAAAACAATTATTAAATGATAATTAAAAAATACAATACACTCAAACTAATAGGATTTAGTGAGGCAATATTTAAAAGAAATTGTATTGTGTTAGATATCCATATTTAAAAGAAAATATGCAAAGCCAGCGTCAGACACTAGAAACGCAGTACTAACTACAACACACTTCCTGTTCATATGGTGGCCACAGCCTGGAGCAATGATCACTGTATGGTCAAGTGAATATCCATCACCAGGAACCACAGTCAGCTATGGGTTGACAATAGAAGAGTGGAGGAAAGGCTAGTGGGGTCCTATTACTTATTGCTGAAATACTGATAACTTAGAGATATTAGAAGGTAGGTAAGTACAGTGTCCATTTGTATAGCTGCTAGTGAGCACACCAGGTTCCAATGGGTAGAAGAAGTTAAACTCATAAAACAAAACAAAAAGTTATGATTATGGTAAAAAGATTTGTGGGAAAGAGAAGAGGTTACCAAGAGTAAGACGATAAGAGAACGTGGAGCATGAGTAATTGGAATGGATTATATATGATTGTATGAAGTTCTCAAAGGACAAAATTTATTAAAATAATTAAAAGTAATGTGCACATGTACAATTATTAAAACATAGATTGTATCCCAGTGTTCTCTTATGAAGAATACCTATATCCAGCACATACGATACCCAGTACATGCATACTATACACGCAATCCATCCTGCATGCCTCCATCCAGGTGCCTACCAAACATAAGAAAGCCCTCAATTTCCTTGCAAATTGCTCAATAGAAATTGTAATGAGCATTCTCTACATACTCACCAGCATGGCTGAATAAAAAAAGGACAATAAATAAATAGATAAATAAATAAATAAATAAATAAATAAGTAAGTAAATAAGAAATAGCCAAGTAGAACAAGGATGAGGACTGGGCTGAATTCTCATGTTGTTGATGGACATTTCAACAGTTGTGTAACCATTTTGTAGAACTACTTCCAGTAGCTAGTGAAGCAGAATGTACATGCACCTTATGACTCTCCAGCCCACTTCCTTATTGTGTTCCTTACCATTATATATTGATGAAATCATGTGCAAAATAACGCAGAATCTTAGTACCTGTGGGAACCAAAATAAAATGTCTGGAGCTGAATAGGAAAAAAAGAAAAGTTGCAGCATTCACACAATTAGGCACAATACAGTGATAAATATGAACAATAAATCTGTGCAAGAGGTGAGTGTGCATACCCAAGGCATCCAGTGAAAGGAGCAAGCCCTGAAATAGTTTCTGCGCCATTAGAATGCTTCTACTCATGTAAATGTAAACACAGCAAAAGTATTCCAGGGTGTTTAAAAACAAGAATAAACGTAACCACTGGGTAGTGGATATTTACCAATAAAGGGTCTGCATGTGGCTTGTAGGAGGTTAACATGGTTTCACTTCATGTGTATAGCTGACAGAAGGGGTTGGTTTCATATGGATTCCTACTGTCATACAGAGTCTACTGTCACTTCAGTCACTGTTACATTCCAAATGAGATTTCCAATGGATGGAAGAACACATTCCCTTATTTTCCAACTCAGCTTTTTAAATGCACTATCAAAGTATTTTCATTGTCTGGACTTCTTATGCCTGCTCTTGACAACCAATGTTCTTTTACTTGCTGACAGAAATTGTATCATTTGCATTCTCCCTATTGGTTCTCATGAGCTGTTTAAACAACTAGAACTTTAGCATTCCCAAGTAAGTCCCCTGCTATTGAGTCTCCTTTCTTGAATAGAGGCAATTAGAAAGGGTAATAGCTCTCTTACCTCTGTTACTTTCTCTGGGGAGGGGAGGACTTTGCTTTCTGCAAATGAGGAAGTCTATATTGAGCCATAATCCTCCTCTGCACCATTTCAGACACCTGGCATGTTTAATATGTGTCTCCTGTATCCTAATCATTTTTCTTTTCTTTCACAGAAATGTGTGAAAGCAATCACTTTCTTGCATGCCAACTTTCGAGAAGCTTTTCATTAAGCAGGAGAATATTTATAGAAACATAATTTACTTTGTCCTCCATAGTAATAATAAACTTCCTTTGTTACTTGAAAAAAACACAGTTACTCACTGATTTATATTAAAGTAAATGCAGGTTGCATTGAATTTACGATATGGCTGATATAATGCACTAACCAAGAAACACGGTGGCATTCCTTTCATGCAACCATACAAGTCCATCTTAGAGCACAAAAGATTCATAGATTAAAAGAACTGACTCATAAAGGCATTATTAACAGAACACTTTTTCTTTTCATAAATTAAAGCATATTTCTAAAAGTGAAAACTAGTCTTTATGCTCACCAGAAACAGCTTTAACTCTTTGTGCAGTCCTATCAGGAAGTGAAAAGCATGAATTCAGGAATGTCGTGGGTACTTTCTTGTCACTGTGGCAGGATATCCTGGCAGGTTATTCTATCATACAGAATTTATTCTCACTTCATTCAAGGTTTAACTTTGGAGACAGCCTGTCATTGTGTAGAAGACTTGGCAGCAGGTAGGCAAGGCTTGTTGATCACAGTTCATCCACACTCAGAAAACAGGGATGAATGTAAGCAAGTCCTCCACTTACTGTCTCTGTATGATATTGTCGAGGAACTCCTATGTAAGATATGACCCTGCTCCTAATTTAGATGGGTTCTCCCACATCAATTAACATATAATTAGCATATAATCCTGAACAGACATCCAAGGATATAATCTCCCAGGGCATTATAGATTCTTCCAAGTTGAAGACACTATCATGAGGAATGACAGCATTGTTGCATCAAATAAATCAGCTTAGAACACCTTCAACAATTAATCATTCATAGATTCTATAGTTTGCATACTCTCTCTCCATCTTATCCAGTGTGTTCAAATACCAAATCTAGGTGGTGGTTACTGTATCATTTTAGGAATGAGTTTAAGTCAGTAACTATAACAAGCTAAATGATTTGACCATTGCATTTGAAAGAGGTCTGATATTTGGGATTTAGAGAGAAGAGTCACAGGTTATATGCCTTCATATATAAGACTGTCTCAGAGCACACTGGAATTTTATATTTAGTCAGTTTTTCTTAAAGTAAGGATAGTGTGGTGGCACCCAACAATTAAAGCATGCATTATTTTATTAGTCGCCCAGGTCTGCACTACTCAATAAACTATAATTGCCAACTGTTTTCTTACCATTTCACTTTGTAAAATATTCTTGGTTTTGCATTTTCTAATAATTATGAGGTATTTTTTTGTTTTGTTGCATTCTATTTATAATATATCTTTTCTTACACTTGCATGGTTTCTGAATTGATTGCTGTTTTAGTTTCTATGGCAACTCTGCCAGTTCCCTACCTATAAATAGATTTTTTATAATAGCAGGCATATGAAAGTTCAATTTTAAACACCCTTCTGCAATAGGGAGGGGAATTGCTATTAAAAAAAATAACATATGAATCAAGGTTTAAAGAAACAGATATTTTATACCTGTCAGAATGTAAAAATAGAAGAGTAAGATTGAAAAGTCATGTAGGTGTGGGCTGTGAGCAGGTGTGCCAAGAAAGGAAAAGTGAAGCCTTAAAAACAGAGATGTAGAGTTGGACAGGCTTTAAGTTTAGCCTTCGTTGAAAAGCATGTGATAGCTTTTAAAATAGCATTCATTATCGGCACACAAACTCTAACAGACTGTGTTTCCCTTGCTGGCTCTTACAAGACTCTGAAGCATAGTTTTGTAGAAACTATTATGTGTGAGTTAGAGATGGATATGTATTACTCCTAATCCATCCCTATCTTTTAAATTTGTTTTTATATCATGAGTTCTGCGAACTGGACTCAGGTCATTGGGAAGAGCAGCAAGCATTCTTAACCACTGAGTCACACACATACAATCTTCAGCCCCATTTCAGAGTTTTTGGATTCACAAAGTTAAGTGAATCAATCAGTCTTGGCTTTGCAGCTTCTGAGTCTATATTTTCCCCCAAGAAGCCTCTGCTACTTCAAAATTTAGAAAGTGTTTGCCTACACTTGCTTTTGGGGTTGTTTGTTTGTTTGTTTGTTATTTAAATTTTATTTAATCTTTTTTCACAATCCAGATTTTTATCCCCTTCCCAGTCCACTCTCTGACTGTTCCACGTCCCATACCTCCTTCCCCACTCCCCTCCTGTCTCCACAAGGATGTCCCCACCCCCTCCACTTCCCACCCCACCAGACCTCCCTACTCCCTGGGACCTCCAGTCTCTTGAGGGTTAGGTTCATCTTCTCTGACTGAACCCAGATCAGACAGTCCTCTACTGTATATGTGTTGAGGGCCTCATATCAGCTGGTGTATGCTGCTTGGTTGGTGGTCCAGTGTTTGAGAGCTCTCCAAGGTCCAGGTTAGTTGAGACTGCTGGTCATTCTGCAGAGTCACCCTCCTCCTCATCTTCTTTCAGCCTTTCCCTAATTCAACAACAGAGGCCAGCAGCTTCTGTCCATTGATTGGGTGCAAATATCTGCATCTAACTCTTTCAGCTGCTTGTTGGGTTTTATTATCATTTTTACTCTTTGGAAATTTCATACATGCATCTGATTCATTTCAGTCAAGCCCACCTCTGTTCCTCTATCCAGTTTCCCCTGTTACCACAGCAGTTCTTCCACCAAATTTTATGTGTTTTATTTAAATACACTTTACTTCACGTTAGCCTTTAAAGTAGTTTTAAATCTATTGCAGTTTATTCTTGTGCCTTTCATGAGTTGTTCTTTATGGAAATTCAGTGGGATAGCAGCACTTAGTCTTCTCCTCACCACACCTTAAGTCTCAAGTGTACATGGACTTGTTTTTAGACTCTGTGTTGTGCTCTGTTCATTTATTTTCCCATTTCCACACTGATAACAGTTAATGAGGATGCTTTTAATATATTTGTAAAATATATGGGATTCTATTTAATTGCTCTTCTTGAAGAACATTAAAACCCTCTTAAAGTTGCATAAGCTCTCCATTACTGTTTGCTTTGCAATTTATGTCTACACAGCATTAGGTTTCTCTCAGAACATGGAGGTGTCTACTCAGTTTTATGTTCGACAATGATGGGCAATCTTTGTGTGTGTGTGTGTGTGTGTGTGTGTGTGTGTGTGTGTGTGTGTGT
>NW_021620966.1:10154340-10162088 GCF_004785775.1 Grammomys surdaster | reverse complement strand
TGTGTGTGTGTGTGTGTGTGTGTGTGTGTGTGTGTGTGTGTGTGTGTCGTAAAGAGTCTAGAATTGTGTAATGGTTTTTACAAGTGACAAATGATAAATTTTCAGTCACCTTTTATTCATTGCTTTCAATACTGGCATGTTTATTTTGCATTTCACCATCTGACCTGCTAGTCTCATCCCAGTATCACTGTGTAAAAACACACTAAAGGTCTCTTGTCTTTCCTAATAGACATTTTAATCTCCTCTACATTAAAGGGTATTACATCTGTTTGTTTGTTTATTTAATGTGTGTATGTTTATGTGGAAGCATGCATGTCACAGTGTGTGTGTAGAGGTCAGAAAACAGCTTTCAGGAATCAGTTCCCTCCTTCTACCATGTGGCTCTCAAGAATGGAACTTAGGCCGGGCAGTGGTGGCGCACGCCTTTAATCCCAGCACTTGGGAGGCAGAAGCAGGTGGATTTCTGAGTTAGAGGCCAGCCTGGTCTACAGAGTGAGTTCCAGGACAGCCAGGGCTACACAGAGAAACCCTTTCTCGAAAAACCAAAAAAAAAAAAGAAGAAGAAGAAGAAGGAGGAGGAGGAGGAGGAGGAGGAGGAGGAGGAGGAGGAGGAGAAGAAGAAGAAGAAGAAGAAGAAGAAGAAGAAGAAGAAGAAGAAGAAGAAGAAGAAGAAGAAGAAGAATGGAACTCAGGTCACTAGGCTTTTATCACTGAGCCTCTTAGTAAATGGATTCACTGGTTTTCCTTTACCATCAAGATTACATTTCATTAGCAGAGCAAAGGCTCATTCTGTCATTGGAGCCTGAGAAGTTTCATCTGAGTTTGAAGTGACTATATGCTTATGACACATCTCACTGTTTTCATGCCCAGATGTGTAAACTGGGGTGGTTTTGTCCACTTTAAGCAGAGCCAGGGATCCCTGTGAATGTCTCAGACAGAATGACAAAAAACAAATATTTTCTAAAACAAAATTTTTGAAATAAAGTGTCAATATCATCTGAATTTTCTCTTCTATTATATTACTACTACTACTGCTACTGTGTACTATTTTCTTTAATCTTTTTTTACAGTCCAGTTGTTATCCCCCTCCTGGTCTGCCTTCTGACAGTTCCTCATCCCATTCCTCCTCCCCTATCTCCAAGACGATGAACCCACCCCACCCCCCACCCCCATCCCACCAGGCCTTCCGACTCCCAGGGGCCTCAAGTCTCTCTAGGGGTAGATGCATCTTCTCTCATTGAGGCTAGACCAGGCTGTCCTCTGTTATATGTGTGTCAGGGGCCTTGGACCAGCCCATGTATGCTGTCTGGTTGGTGACTCAGTGTCAGAGAGAGCTCAGGGGTCTAGGTTAGTTGAGACGGCTGTTCTTCCTATGGGGTTGCCCTCCTCAACTTCTTCCAGCTTTCTCTAATTCAACCACAGGGTTCCCTGGCTTCTGTCCATTGGTTAGGTGTTAAGTATCTGCTTCTTGTCTCAGTCTGCTGCTTGTTGGATCTCTCAAAGGGCAGTCATGTTAGGCTCCTGTCTGTAAGCACATCATAACATCAGTAATAGTATCAGACCTTGGAGCCTTCCCTTGAGCTGGATCCCACTCTGGGCCAGTCACTGGACCTCCTTTTCCTCAGGCTCTTCCCCATTTTTGTCCCTGCAGTTCTTTTATACAGGAAAAATTATGAGCCGGAGTTTTTGACTGGAATGGCAACCCCCTCCCTCACTTGATGCCCTGTCTTTCTACTAACGGTGGACTTTACAAGTTCCCTCTCCCCACTGTAGGGAATTTCATCTAAGTCTTGAGATTATCTCACCTCCCAGGTCTCTGGTACATTCTAGAGAGTCATCCCGTCTCCCACCTCCTGAGGTTGTAAATTTCCATTCATTCTGCTGGCCCTCAGAGCTTCACTTCTGGTCCCCGCCCACCAATACCTGATCATTTTCCCCTTTTCTTTAGAAAAGTTGATTGTAGTCTGGTTTAACTTGTGGTCCACACCACGAGAGGGAGCCCATGGCCAAATAGCAGAGACTAGGTAGTCCAGAAAACTAGAGTAGAACAAAACACAACTGAAAATAAATAAATATTTTAAAAATCAATAAAATGATTCCTAATGATATTCTACTATCTGATGCCTTGTCCAGTCATCATCAGAGGCTTCATCCACCAGCAGATGGGAACAGGTCCAGAGAACTATAGCCAAATCATGTGGAGAAAGAGATTACATTGGAGGTCTCCACTGAGTCCCTTTCCTTGGAGTCTGAGTTCCCTTGTGGAAGATGAGGAAGAAAGATTATAGGGGGCAGAGGGGATTGTGGACACTAATAGAACCGGTCCACTGAATCAACGAAGCAGGGCTCACATGAGCTTACAGAGACTGAAGTGTAAGCACAGGGCCTGCATGAACTTGCACTAGGTTCTCTGTATGTTAGCTGTGAGCTTGGTATTTTTGTGAGACTCCTACATTTTTCTCTTGAGACTCTTTTCCTCTTATTGGGTATCCCTATCCAACCCCAGTAAAACTTTTGCCTTGTTTTATTGTGTCTTGTCATGCCTAGGTGTTGTCTCTTGGAAGCCTGCTCTTGTCTGAAGGGAAGGAAGAGTTGCATCTTAGAAAGAGGGAAGGTAATGGAGGGATCTGGGCTAGTGGGTAGGGGCGGGAAACTGTGTGCAATGCATTGTATGATAGAAGAATTTATTTTCAATAAAAAAATGGGAACAAAAGAAAAATTGATTGCCACTATTATTGATATTATATATTCCATGCAGATTCATGGCACAAATTAATAAATTGCACTCTCTGTGTTCTTTACATAAAAAGATCAGGCAGTTATATATCCCCCACAGGGTGTTAGCATAAGAATTATTCCTACCAGCTTAGCTTTATATTACTCACTCTTTTTGACATTTCTTGACAGTCCTTCTAATCATATAAAACTGTTCAAGAAAGTATGTTGACTTTATCCTACATGGTACAGTGTTCCATTACTGGGTACCTTTTTGCATTTCTTTTAGGGAAGTCTATGTAATGAAATGTATATCAGGCATTTAATGCCTGCCAGACATTTAAGCTGCTTTGCATTTAAAAGCACGAGCTGACCTTATCAGATGCCTATGAACTGAAGTAATTGTATCTCGTACTAATCAAAATGTCTTCTATTATAACAAAAGCAAAATCCAATTACACTGTATTATGAAGGTGATATTCCTGATGCTTGATAGCTTGGCAATTAAATATGTATTTGTGATGCTAAAGAAATAAAATCATTTTCTCAGGCAGCTACATTTGTTATGCCTTCAATTAACAATGCTTTCAAAAATATATAATTGTTATCAATACTACAAGGAAAAAAATCACATCAAAAATTAATGCTCAGTGATGCTTTCCCTTTCTTGGCCTGTTCAAACAAGAGTATGCACCTAGAACAGAATGTATCCCACCTGCCCATTGTATTCCATTTGAACAAATTACCTGAAAAGCAATTACTAAAGGAGTGGATTGTGAGCCTGGAGAAAAGAACCTTTAATATCTGTAATGGTTAGTTCTAGAGACTAGGCATCGAAAATACATCACTGCTGTAAATTGAACTTCCCTGGAGCTTTCAGTCTGTCACAGTTTGCTCTGATGCTGCTCAGGCAGCAAGGCAAAGCCTCAGATCCTAAACCTCCCATTTACTTTGTCTTCATTCACCGAATGGCTGCCCTTTGCACAGGCCCTTTCATTCAGGAATAGTCTTCCTATATTCTGTGAATCACCTGTGCTTACTTTGGCGCAGTAACACCATCATTCAAATACGGCCCAATCTTCTGTCTCTATAAACTTTTAAATACAGGATTATTCAGTTCTCAATGAACATGGCAGCACTGACTCTGTTACTCAAGTACTTTGTGAATTATGGCAGGTTTATGTGAACCAGTGCATCATTGAGGACTTGTCTAATATTAAACTACTTGCTTCCAAAAGAACTAGAGATCTTGAAAAGCATCCAACATCTTTCTTCCTGTAACTAATTGTCACACTCCATGGTATCTTAGCATCTCTCTGAAGGTCAGCCTTTCAAGGCCTATCCCAGTTCCATGCTCTAATCTCAGCCCAAGATTTCTGGATGCTATCTTGTCCTTCCAGGATGGCTTCCTGTGTTTCTTCATCAGAATCCATCCTTTGATACAGATGACTGATCTTTCAGATGTGGCATATGCAATGCAGAAGAGAGACAACTAGTCTTCCTTCACTCTGACATGTAATTTGTGGGCAGGAATTGTGAGTTGTACAGGATTCAGTCTAACAGAACCCAGACCTCCCTCTGACTCACCTGTCATCTTCAGGGTAGAGATGTCTGACTGCACCCTTCTCCCAAGATCATCCAAACCTTTTCTTTCTTAGAAGACAGATCTCCTACATCTGTTTGAAAATCTCATACTTTGCTTTTGTAAACATACATTCAGCTCACTTTGCTAATAAAATCTTTCAGATTCCAATTTTCCCCCAAAAACACAGTATTATAAACCCGAATTTTGAATCATCTCAAGTTCTAGCTTGGATATCTGCATGTGTCTTATACTTCTCTCATTAAGTTTTACTTTCAAAGGTGGGTGTTGTATTTGTTTCTGGAATGTTCTGTTTCAAACTACCAGGGCTACCTCCTATTCTTTTCAGTCCCTTAAATTAAAAAAAAAAATTTAATGAGTGATGATCATGTATACAGAATCTTTTTGCTACAAAAAAAATATGATACTGGGTCCTCAAGGAAGTGGTTTCTAACGTACAATTCATGTGTACTTGAAGGATCCACACCACAGAAAAGGGAACACAGTGTTGTGATAGGACCTTATTGTCCCTTTCTATATCTAAGTATTTCTATATTACCATTCAATATTGAATGCTAAAAATTGGAAGTCATCGAACTGTTCACATATGCAGACAGTGTTTGGGGGTGAAATTATGTTCCTATTATATAAAACAAGAAGGGCATAAATGGGAACTTTGTCTATGAACTTCTAAAATTATATATGCTTTTGCTTAATCTGAGCTACCACTTAATCTGATTCTGTATATTACCCAAGCTTTTAGGGATATAGAGGTAAAATTAATGAAAGAAAATTAGAAACTCCCGTCATCCAGTAGTAACAATAACTATTTGTTGACGCTTGGTTGAGACATGTTTCCTGGAGAGCTGCAATGTGCATACCTAGTAGCAAATGCACTGAAGTCTAACTTGGTGAACAGTGTGTTTATTTGGGGTTACTAACAGGAGTGTGGATGGGAGTTACAGGGGCAGGGAAGGCTCAAATACAGTTGTATCACTAAAAAGCCCATCCCAAAATGGATAACAACTCACAAAAGCAGCATTGCTGGAGAGATTTCCACAATTTGCATGTCTTTTCACAGGGTCTGGGGAATCTTTATTCTGAGTTGCTTACTGCATTATTTGCCTTTCCCGGCAGTTGCTTTCTGCTCCTATTAAGCTGTGAAGAGCTGCAGTGAACCTCACAATTTTACCTTTTCTTAACTGTATGTTTGTTTATGCCCTGAGTTTCATAGTCCTCCTTCCCACCTCTTAGAAGGAAAGTTTCAATTTGGATGAAAACACCATACAACCACACTACTGACAGTGTTCAATACATATATACTGTCTGAAAGGGATATAGTTCATAATCTGAAGGTAAAAGTTATAGTGGCTACAGGTGCACAAACAAGGAGATAAGTTAAATCGGTATCTTCCAGCCTTGGATAGGTAGAAGATGGCAAATAATCTGGAATTAGAGTGCAGAATACAGGTGTGCAAGGAGCACCCATCTACAAAAATGATGGACTCTGAGATAAAAGAAAATAGTATGTCTTTGTATATAAAGCACTTTTTATCTTACGTTTCTCACAGCAGCCTCATAAAAACCTTAAATAGGAAGTCCTCTGTCTTAATGCTCACTGTATAAGATGTGGCAAAGAAAAGCTGAATTGGAAAATGACTTGAAAGAAAACAGAGAGAGATTTCTTCCCCATCTACCTTTACTCAGAGGCTGCTTTGTCCCAAAATAACAACCTGAGAGGCATTTGGGAGTCCCGTAAGTAGTAAGTGGAAGGTTCTAGCATGTAAGTAGAGGCTATTTAGACTAAATTTCTGCTGTGATTTTATGGACCCTATATACAATACATGTATAAGAAGTATACATCCAGTTAGTTACAAGAGAGAGAGAGAGAGAGAGAGAGAGAGTTTAAAATGTGTACTTATGCACGGATCTACCAGACCTATTCTGCATATCTGTAAGGAAAAATACTTATCTGATTTTTGAAGTAGAGAAAACAGAAACTTAGAAAAGCTTCTGTCTTAGCCAAAGTCTCTCTAATACTAAGTGCTGGGTAGAGGATGCAGCTGAATATGTAGACCTGAGTTTCAAGGGGTTTTTGTTGTTGTTACCTTACCCAGGACTTGTAGGCAAACAGACGTTCTTGGGTCTGTAGCCCTATGAACATGGAATTTATTTAATTGTTTCTAAAGTGAAACATTTGTGAGATTAATTATCTTAGTATCACAATAATTGAATTACTTGACTCAATATTTTGAAAGGCTCCCTTCTTGTGGCTTTATTGTTTTGTTAATCAAACAACAATCCCAATATCAAAGTTAAACAATATCCTTAGATTTGACTAAAGATTACTTAATTGGCTATTGAATTCTTTTCTTTGCTTTGTCTTGACTATTTAAGTTTGCATTATCATTGTATGATTTAAAATATGTGCTTCCAGCTTCTTTTCTGGATATTTTGACAAACTAAATGAGTTCATAGATGATTATACTTAGACAAAGACAAAGGAGACAATAAGACAAAACTATAAGGTATCAGAAAAAGGATTACACAGTGATAACTGTGTCGATTCCTTAGGAAGAAACAGCAGTTGTAAAAAAAAAATCATCCAATCTGTGTCAAAGCATCTACATGTATGAAATGAGCATTAAACAATCTAAAAGTAGAGAAATAGTACACTATGTTTATTGGAGACTTTGTGATAATTGCCTTTAAAACAGTACTCCCAAGGATTACACAGTAGGACCACAAGTTCCAAGCTGGACTGAGCAACATAGTGCATTTCAGGTCATCCTTGGATGCATAGTAAGACACTACTTCAAAGATAAATAAAGCCAAACAAAAACAAGATAGGGGTTTCATTGATAGCTTTCCACCTCACAGCGTGATTGCTCCCTTTCACCCCTGCTCCTACTGTAATGTCATCTCCCAGGACGGGACTTGCCCAGATGATCCATGCTAGAACTTTTTCTTTCTAAAAATGTTAGCAAAATAAGTATCTTTGTAAGTTTCTCAGCCTTAAGTATCTCCTTATACTAGTCAAAAGTTGAGAAATCCAAAGTATAAACATCTAGAGAATTTTGGAAGATAAAATATGATCATATGATTATCTCCCAGAAATTGTATTCATCAGTAAGAGCAATAGCTGTGTGGAAGCATAGGAAGTATCCACTGTGACACTGTCTGTGACACCAAAAGAAAAGTATCCATCAACAAAGAATGGTTATGTAAAGCCAGGTAATAGAGTTCTCTGTTGCTTTTGACAAAGAACTGAGGGGCTGGAAAGAAGGCTCATTGATCAGAAGCCCATGCTGCTCTCTCAGGGGCTTCCAGTCCAGTTCTGGAAAACAACATCAGGCATCTCACAGCCTTCAGCAACTCCAGATCCAGGGTATGTGATTCCACAAACACACACACACACACACACACACACACACACACACACACACACACA
>NW_021620966.1:10129716-10154330 GCF_004785775.1 Grammomys surdaster | reverse complement strand
ACACACACACACACACACACACACACACACACACACACACACACACACAAATAAAAAAGTCAATGTAAGAAAGGAAGAGGAGAAGAAAATCATCACAGTTACAATAAATCTGGGAGTTGGAATGAGAAGTAATACATGACCTAAAACTGTTTCTATTCTAAGAGTTGTATTAGGTCAAGGGCTAGAACATTAATCTTAAAATACTATTAGAGCATAGTTCAAAGGCCTGTTCACATGATTTGCATTCAAGTCATATTTTTACAATAAATTTTTAAGTTTCTGTACATTTTCATTCTGACTCACCACCTTTGCTGTTAAACTACAGGTCTTCTGTAAACACATATAAGAAGATCCAGTACTCATCTTTCAAGGCCTCACTTCCAGTTTTATCTTGACACCAAATACTGTTAAAGAAAGCTTCTGAAATAGGATAATAAACACAAGGATAACTCTTTAGAATATACACTCTAAACCCCATTCTCTGGCTTCTGACCCTCAACGGGAAACTCTTTTATAATTAATCCAGTACTTACTCAAAATGCCTAGGATGCAGCATACACTCAAGGTGTTGTGTGAAGATAGACGAGTGAATGTGTTACTTGATGTGTGGTGACTTCCAAATGTAATTTAGGGATAGCATGTCAACCTTGTTTGTCTGTTCCAAATCCTCCTTGCTTTATGAAAGGAACTGAAGTAATAGCTAAGCCGTTGAGGGTACTCACTGCTCTTGCAAAAGACTGGATTTCAATTCCTAGCACCCTCATTGGATAGCTCCAACTCCAGGGGATCTGATGCCCTCTTGTGGCATGCATGCAGACAAACCCACACACAAATACACAGCTAACATACACATAAATAAACATCAAATAAAACAGAGCCACAGGAAGATACCCATTCTATGCTACACTGGAAGACAGTAGGATGTACACATACTTGATTAATATACAATTCTTAAATAACTAGACCCATTTCCACCATCACAAACATTATGGCCCCAGTATGAAAAACAGACACCTCTTAAAGGTGTTCCAAAGGTGTTCATGGTGCTGCCCAGACATAGTGAACCCTGTAATAATCCAGAGTCATGGAAGCTAGGTGTGTGTCGTTAAAGATAATACTAGAATCCTGGCCTTTGCCTTCTTTGCTTTCTGTCCATCATGAGGGAATAAAGTAAATGTGTTCCCTTAAGTCAGTTTGTCTTAATTAGTTCCTCCAGTACTAAAGCTGATGTCTCCCTTTCTGTTCTAAACCTGATCACTTTCTCCTTATTATACCTGCACCCTCCAAACATACTGTACAATTTACCTATATATTTTACTTTCTCTCTGTCTCCTTTCTGTCTCCTCAACTACAAAAACATCTACACCCATGTACATAAAATGCTAACTTCAAGGGAAATAAATTTTGTCAATTCTTGGCTGAAACAGAGCCCACTTCTACACCATGAGAGCTAAGCAAATGTTTGCCTAATGAAAGAATTACTGAGATCTTCGCTGGTTAGATTTTGTTGACTTGACACAAACTAGAGATGTTTGGAAAGAGGAACTTCAACTAAAGATTTACCTCCCTCAGAGTGTCCTATGAGCGTGTCTAGGAGGCATTTTCTTGATTAAGGACTGACATGGGAAGGGCTGGCCCATCGTGGGTAGTGACACCAGTGGACCGGTGTCTCTGGGGTGTATGAAAAAGGAAGCTGAGGAGACGATGGGAATCAGACATAACC
Source organism: Grammomys surdaster (assembly GCF_004785775.1). Classification (NCBI taxonomy): domain Eukaryota; kingdom Metazoa; phylum Chordata; class Mammalia; order Rodentia; family Muridae; genus Grammomys; species Grammomys surdaster. Next base: position 10,152,607 of record NW_021620966.1, on the reverse strand, counting down.
AGTGTTTCTCCATGAGTTCTGCTCTGTTTCCTGCCATGGCTTCCCTCTACAGTGAACTGTAACATGTAACCTAAAATAAATCCTTTCCTCCCTACACTGTCTTTAATTATACTGTTTATCACAGCAACAGAGAATCAAATCAGAACATGGCCTATGAAATATTTTCTCACTGTTTAGGCAAATTTTAAACAAAACTGTTTGCTTTCCTGAACATTAAAAATGTATATTTGACTTTTCCTTATTGGGTTGATGATTTCACTGTATCCAAATCCTATATAAAGATGAGCATTCTTTCAAATGCTAAGATCCATAGCTTTTCCTTGTGGGCCAGTCTGCTTCACTTCACTCTGCCTGTACTGGCATCACATTGGATTCTTCCCAGGTGAAACCCATGGTAGAGATGGGTGATGACATTGTGTGCCGTTAGCGGATGGACAGGATCTCATCAGGAGTTTTACATCGAGGTAAACTGATTTGCAAACAGAATCTATGGAGTAGTTTGATGTGGAATCAAATATCATCAGTACATACTGTTCCACCTTACTTTATAAGATATTTGAGCCTCAGCTCTATATAAACAAGACCTGTTCCTTGGCATTTTTCCACCGTGACATTTTACCATGCTCTCTGAATATGGGATGCCTTAGTAGAAGAGAAATTTCTGGGTTTTTTCCTCAGCTTAAACAGACACAGAGCAAGTGTGAAGGTATGAAGTGAGAAGGAATGCTTGCTTTATCCTTCTGGTCTTTTCTTCCACTCATTGCCCCCCACCTCACTATACCAACCTCCCGTCCACCCTCCTCCCCTCCTCTCATATTCCACACAATTTCTTCATATTTCCATCACAACTTCTTCAGGAGAGGGCACGGTATGGGTAGAAAAGAGAGGAAAAGATAATCTTTTCCCCAGAAAATGTCTTGTTGCTGAAGACACTCCTACCTGTCAAGTTCTCCATGAGGGAGATGTCTTTGTATTGGCCTTCCTAAGGACAACATGTTTGGCTTCCTCAGAAAAGAATACAGTCTGCTGATATAAGAAGACTATTCAGTTAAGATACCTCTGCTTGTTCTCCTCACCTTCCCACCTCAGCAGGGACCTGTGGATGGCCAATAGCTCCCTTCCTTCCATAGGGTCCTTCCAAATGGCTCCACGTGTTCCAATTTAAACTCGTGAGACAGTGGACAATTTTCTCTGTGCCTCAAACACCTCACCATACATGTAAATAAAAAGATCTAGTACACGAAGCTATTAAAAAGGATTGTATTCACTCTTTCCCCAGTCCCACCATAGGTGTATAGAAACTGCTCAGCAGCTCCTCACAGCCCTAGGGCCTGACTGACAGCCTCCTCTGCTCCCTGCCTCTGCCTTCACCCGACCCCTGAGCAGCACCCAAACTAGACTCCTGCTAGTGCATGGTTATTCCCTCCCCTCATACCAAGGTGACTTCAAATTTTGCAAAACAAGAGGAAAGAATGAGAAATACTAGTAAGGCCTCTTTATATGAGAAAAACTTCCAGTTTTATTAATAATTTAAAGTTGTAAAATACCTGAATGCTCTTTTCCTCACAGTTCCTAGGTATACTACTAAAAAGGAATATACAAAGTATTTGAGAACAGATAGCATTTTGCTTAGCTAGAACCTACTGAGTGAGTGCTTCTTGCAGCCAGAGTGTTAACTTTTGTTGGTGCTGATCCGAAGTAAAAATTTAGATGTTTTAACTAAAATATATTCCATAAAATCTGATGCTGCCAGTGTCTGAGCATATACGTGATATATGCAAGTATATGTGGTTGTCACACTGAGGGTCATTACCACGACACTGTTGCTAAAGAAGACACTCAATGCCAGAGACTCTCTTATGTGTTTCCTAGACTTCTTCACATGCACTTGACAGTCAATGAGCCATTAAGATTTGGATAAATACATCAGCTAGGCAGGAACCTCAAGTAGAGTAATCATGGTGCCCAGCTCTTCCTGTAAACAGCCAGCATGAGGATTTATAAAGTGTGCCAGCAAAGTTCCTTAGATAAGAGGTACATAGAAGTTGCAGGAACTGGAAACACATCAAAATTAAAAGCAATATATCTTTAAGAATTTTCTTTTGAAATTACAGATGTAAGTCAAAAATAGTGAGAAAAAAATGTCTTAATCAAAACATATCAGTAATGCTTGGCAGTGGTGGCACATGCATTCAATCCCAGCACTTGGAAGGCAGGCAGGTAGATTTCTATGAGTTCAAGATCAGCCTGGTTTACAGAGCAAGTTCCAGGACAGCCAAGACTAGACAAAGGAACCGTGGGGGTGGAGAGAGGGAGACAGACAGACAGACAGACAAACAAGGAAAGAGAGAGAGAGAGAGAGAGAGAGAGAGAGAGAGAGAGAGAGAACATGTCAGTAATATTTTTGTAGCTTAAATGGAAAATATGTATATTTATTAGATTAAATTGTATAATCCTTTAACTACTCTGTGTGCCCAGTTGTTTAATAGTGCAGAGATTTAGAATCAATCTATAGCTTTATATATAAGTGGGAAAACTTGGCTAAAAATTAAAAGAATGTTGAATAGCCTATGTGGAAAAACATAAATATGGACACATAAAAATGTACTAAACTGCAGTGTCTGTTACTGAAGTTACTTAAGGGGTAGAAGCAGAAGGATCACAGACTCAAGGCTTGTCTAGATTACGAAGTGAGTTTTAAGTCTTCCCTAGGTGATGTAGTGAGGCCCTGACTCAAAATAAAAATATAAGGGAAAAGATCTTTGTGGGAAGCTATCCTTATCACATCATTGCCATTAACAAGTCTGTGCGCATGCGCTGGAAGGTTTTCCCGCCTTGATTAATCTGACAGTTGGAACACGTCATGTGGCCTGAGGCAACAGGAGCCCATCAGAGACTGCCACGTCCCAGGCGAGCTTAGCTCTCTATATAAGGGAAGGGTTTTAGGCCCTTGGGGTCCCTCCTCGTTTGTGAAGCTTATGCTCTCCCTCTCAAGATGCATTAAAGCTTATACTGCAGAAGGATCCTGAGTGTGCCGCGTCTTTCCTGCTGGCGGGAGGTTGCGCGGGACAGATCTTTACCAATCCTTCATCTGATAGAGGGCTAATATCCAATATATACAAAGAACTCAAGAAATTAGACTCCAGGCAACCAAATTACCCTATTAAAAAATGGGGTATAGAGCTTAACAAAGAATTTTCAACAGAAGAAACTCGAATGGCCGAGAAGCACCTAAAGAAATGCTCGGCATCCTTAGTCGTCAGGGAAATGCAAATCAAAACAACCCTGAGATTCCATCTCACACCAGTCAGAATGGCTAAGATTAAAAACTCAGGTGATAGTAGATGCTGGCGAGGGTGTGGAGAAAGAGGAACACTCCTCCATTGTTGGTGGGACTGCATGATGGTGCAACCACTTTGGAAATCAGTGTGGCGGTTCCTCAGAAAATTGGACATAGCATTACCCGAGGATCCAGCTATACCGCTCCTAGGCATATACCCAGAAGGTGCTCGAACATATAATAAGGACATATGCTCAACTATGTTCATAGCAGCCTTATTTATAATAGCCAGGAGCTGGAAAGAACCCAGATGTCCTTCAACTGAGGAATGGATTAAAAAAATGTGGTATATTTACACAATGGAGTATTACTCAGCTATTAAAAACAATGAATTTGAGAGGTTCCTAGGTAAATGGATGGAACTAGAAATTATCATACTGAGTGAGGTAAGCCAATCACAAAAGAACACACATGGTATTCACTCACTGATTATTGGATATTAGCCCAGAACCTTAAAATGCCCAAGATGCAACTCACAGGCCACATGAAGTCCATAAAGAATGAAGACCAAGTGGGGGTGATTCGGTCCTTCTTAGAAGGAGCAACAAAATACTCAAGGGAGCAAATATGGAGACAAAGCGAGGGACAAAAACTGAAGGAGGGGCCGTCTGAAGACCTTTCCACCTGAGTATCCATCCCATGTGCAGTCACCAAAGGTAGATGCTGATGTGGAAGTCAGGAAGTGCATGCTGATAAGAGCCTGATATGGATGTCTCCTCAGAGGTCTTCAAGAGTCTGACATATTCAGAGGCAGATGCTCACAACTAGCCATTGAAGTGATCATGGGGTTCTCAATGGAGTAGTTAGAGTGAAGACTGAAGGAGCTGAAAGGATTTGTGGCCCCATGAGGAGAGCAACAATACCAACCAACCACAGCTCCCAGGGTCTAAACCACCAGCCTGGGAGCACTTATGGAGGGATCCAGGGCCTTAGCTGAATATATAAGAGTGGAGGGCCCTGCTGGGCACAGGTGGAAGATGAGATCCTTGACCTCATGAAGGCTGGACGCCCCAGGGGGTGGGAGTTTTGAGGGTGGGGAGGTGGGAGTGGGGGGGTAGATAGAGGTTACATCCACAAAGAAGAAGGAGGAGGTGTGAGGGGATTGGGGGTTCCTGGGTGGGTGGGGGATGAGGTAAGGGGACAAAATATGAAATGTAAATAAAACATCCAATAAAAAAATTAAAAAAATAAAATAAAATAAAATAAAAATAAATAAATAAAAATATAAGTCTTGGGCATGTAGCCCAGTGGCAGGGCAACTTGCCTAGCATGCACATGGTCCTGGCTTCTATCCCCAGTATAAAAAAAGAGGGGAGGAGGCAGAGAGGAAGAGGGAGAGAAAGCAGTGTGGAGGCACTAAAAACAAAGAGTGAGGAAGATAACTCAATCCATTCAAGCATAAGAACTTCAGTTGGTTGCCACCACCTGCCCATATGAAAAACAGCCTGGTAGAACCTGTTTGTAATCCCTGTTCAGGGAAAGTAGAGGCAAGGAAATTTCTAGGTTTCTCTAGGCAATCAACCTAGCTCAATTTTAAAAGATCTTTATCCCAGTGAGGTGTATTGTCTCAAAAGTCATGGCAGACAATTCCTGAAGAACAATATCCAAGCTTACCCTCTACACACACACACACACACACACACACACACACACACACACGACTAAAAACTAAACAAACAGAGCCAATCTAATTATCTCCAATGGAAGACATTGTTTCTCAATACCTGCACAACAACTAGAAGGCTGTGGAGTTTTTGTTTTTGTTTTTGTTTTGGTGATGGTTTGTTTTTTCTTCACAATATTTTTATTGATTATTTGGGAATTTCACATCATGAATCCCAATCACACTTCCAAGTCTTCTCAGAGAGCCCCCACTGCTCCTGCCTTTATGGCCTCCTCACAATCACCACATCCCAAAAAAGAAAGAAAAAAAAACCCATGTGGTGCCCATTTACCCACTTGAGCATAGTCAATCTCCTGGGGACCAGCCTCCTAAAGAAAAAAAAAAAATTCAGGGCCACATTCAATAAACCTGTAATGCCTACAACGATGTCAGATTGCTTCAACAAAATTTTAAGATTGCTAATATTTTGGATGGTTTTTGTCATTTTGTCTAAGTGCCACAAACAGTCCCCATTGTAGTGATGTCATTTGTTCACTACTGACATCAATCAACTCTCTTATCACCTATTTTCATTCTGGTCAAACTTAGCCAGAACATTGATCTAAGTTGATGACTCCATGTGACCTGCATGCAGTCCTATGACCATTGAAATGTCTAAATATTTAAATATGAAATTTTTTTCAGGGTATAATAGTTGGAATTGCACAATCACTGTTATTACTGGGCATGTAGTCTCAGGAGACTCCTGGATAAGGAGCTAGACAGATGGTTCGATGATTAAGAGTCCCTACTATTCTTGTGGAGGACCCCAGTTCAGTTTCTATCAAGAGTCAAGCAGCTCACTACTTAGAACTCAAGCTCCAAGGAATAAAACACCATCTTCTGGCCTCTGAGGGCTTCTACACTCATATTCTTAAACCTACACACGAACTCATGAACATAATTTAAAATAAAATAATTCTTTTTAAAAGAATAAGAACTCTTTTACCATAACATCCTTATCCTATGATAATTTGGACCAAGTATTTCTGTCAGTAGAGCTCCCAGGTCCTTTCCTCGATATTTTACTAGGACAAGATGCCATACACTAGGCACATGCCTTGGTTAGAGGAGTCAGCTTCCACTTCTGCTTCAGACCTCTGAGAACCAATACACTGCTCAGAGAAGATAAGAAGCATGCATTCTCTAGTGATTGGGAATTGTTCCTATGCAGCTTTCCAAAGGGTTCCTGCTACACAAAACAGCAGTGCTTTGTGATAGTAAAAAAAAAAAAAGGCATTAGCAGTACTGGGGCATTATGGTAGGTTGTAGGATGTTGCTGGAGAGAGGAGAGCTGACACAGAGAAGGTGCCCAAGCTTGATATTTCATGGGTTATGATTTCACTTTTCGGGCAGCACCTCTGCAGTAGCTGGGATAATTTCAGATATCTTGCAGAAAAGATGCACGCATGTCACACGGGATCAGAAATGAATGTTTGATATATTCACTTAACATATTTTTAATTGACTTCTACCCTTGTTATAAGAAATGATAGCTCTTGGCTGTAGGAAGATTGATAGATTGATATTAACAGTAGCAATAATTCAGTTTTTTCAGTGTTTTAGTTGTTCCTGTTTGTGTATAGGGTTGTTTGTTTGATTTCTGTTTTGAGACAGGGTGTCATTGTATAGCCTGGCTAGCCTGAAAGCTGCAGTGTAAACCAGGCTGGCCTCCAACTCACAGAGATCCTCCTTCCTCTGCTTTGCAAATGTTGGGACTAAAGGCATTCAGGACCATGTCCAGCACCTGCCATTATTTCTAATGTCAATACTGTATGCCATGCTCTCTCCTGAGTCTCACCAGGATGACTGAGTTTTCCAAAGGTGATCACATTCACCAAAAACCAAATAGTGATGCTAAGACAAACTAGAGTTTCCATATCTGCTGTCAGGCATTTTCAGTGGCTCTTACATTAGTATTCTAAATATGACTACTCATGGAATTCTAGGTCCAGTAATTGAAAAGTGGCCTTGTTCCTAGTTAGCAAACCTTCAAACTACCACTTTTTAATTAAAATGTAACTACATCATTTCCCTTCTTCCTCTTCCTCCCTCCAACTTCTCCTGTGTCCCCTAATCCCTTACAAATTCAATGACTCTTATTCTTTAATTATTATCATGTGTATGAATAAATGTATAAATGCAACTAGAACTCGCTATTTTTAAGCCCCTCTTCATGTCTGTAGGAGACAAGGTTTGGAATTTCTGTGGTCCTGCACTTGATATCTTTGCTTCTAAACTTCAACCGCATTGTTCAAAACCAAGTCAGCTGCCAAAATTTGCTACAGGATGGAGCCATCCCACAAGTTTCTAATTGTGTTCTAGTTAATACATTCTACCCTTCGGACTGCAGAACTTCCTACCCTGGGCCCATTCTACACTCATCTGAATTTACAGTGGTGTGTTAGACAGGATTTCCTAGAGAAACTGAACCAATAGGACAGCACACACACACACACACACACACTCACACACTGTAAAAAAAGAGTATGAGGTTTTTAATAAGTTAGGATTACAAAAGAGTGGCCAAATATTCTAAAACTGGTCATTAGCACAATGGAGAGTCTGAGAACTGGAAAAGCTGGTACACGCTGTTTTTTCCTGGGATCCTTTTGTGTCTGGCCTCATCATTGCAAGGTTCTACACCGTCACAGACTTCCCCTGAGGTTTGTCACCTAGCTGATTCTAACATCCAGTCAAGCTGACAAAGTCAAAAATTGTGCTCACCTACATATTAATAGCTTTCTAGAACATTGTTTCCACCTCCTCTCCATTCCCTTAAGGCTTCCCATAGAGCCAAAAGGACGCTTGTTCAGTCCACCTGCAGGGCGTCCCAGAAGGTCTGAGACTCTGACTCAAGTCATGAGGTATCCTTTTCATTATATGACACCATGCATACGGGGCCCATTATCGCTGTCTACTACCTACATCCCACATCTTTACTCTCCTGTGAGTAAGCCAGTTGTCTGGTTATGCCGAAAGCCAAATTGCAACAATGACTAAATTTTCAGCTTTCCAAAGAGTGCGAGAAATCCTGGGCTCTTTACAGAGTGTTCTGTGACTGTGTAGAACACAAGACGACAAAACAGGAGATGATGAATTAGTGTTGCCTATGCATAGCAAAGCCTGTGTAAGTCTCAGCACTGTGGGATAAAGGGTATACAAGACTGTAGATGAGGAAGCCAAGACAGCTTGACTCATCACAACAGATCACCTAGTGATGGTAAGAGGTAGACTTGCAGTCTGGAGGCACAAAAGGAAAGTATCATCTATCTGGCATCATTACCAAAATTGCTAACTAGAAAAGTTGCCAAGGTAAGAGTAAACTGAGTCACTTTTAACAAAGGTGAAGGAATAATAGCTTGCCTCCCTTTCTGCCATGCAAATCCAATATTCTGAAAGTATTTTTGTCATACCTTTAAACATTCAGCATATATATCAATGTACTCAAATCAGACTACCATTTCCAGTAGCATCCAAAACCATGTTAACCCTCTCCTTCTTCCAGATAGTAATTTATATTCATGCTGAAGACCCTCTGTGTTTACAACATCTTTGCAACAGCAACAACAGCAAAATATTACTTGAAGAAAAGCCCAGATAAAATTAAATAATATATACTTGTTTATGCTTATGCATATATGTAAACAAATAATATATGTTGATTGCAATTTCAGTCTTTTAAGATAGATAATTAAATCTCTTATCACTTATACCTTTTGTTGTTGTTTGGGGATACCACATGGCTAACTAACAATGACTCTTTGTAGTGGAGCAAACATTAGATTAATGATGTTCAGAGGTCTGTAAACTCTCATCACCAGAGACTAGCCATATGAAAGACATAAAGACATGGTTGCTCTCTATTTGAAAGGTCTACATTAAGAAATAGAAAAAGAACTAAGGAGAAGCTGTTCTAACTTCCTGGAGGTAAGCACACAAACAGTCCACCCTTCTTCAACTTGGGGACTTCACATACTTCAGAGCAACAAAAACAACCCTCTTTGAGAGCTGGCCTGTTTCTTCTTTACTTAAAAGAAATTTTTTTGGTGGAATCAAAGTCACAGTACAACAGAAACTCTTTGAGAGCTTTTTCAGTAGGAGACACCAGATGTGGGGGGATCATTTTCTTTGGCATGTCTGAGATCTAAGCTCAAAGAAGGAATCCTGAGTTCACACCTTTTAATAAAATTCTATGTCTCTTCCTATTCTGTCTTATTGCCATCTCGTGCTTGTCAAGGACAGATCCAACAGTAAATTTCTGTAGTTATCAGAAGAATAAGTCTATGCCTACATGCTTGTATTCATACCTTACTTCATACACAAACATATAGCTTAAATCCCTCCATATGCTGACCTTACTAACTCTGTCAGCTTAGATAGAGTTTGCTTGTGATGACCAAATCCCTTTGTTCCTCTGTGATCCAACAGTGTGGGTCTTTTCTCCTACTGTGATAATAATCTCTGCAAGTGCTGGCTACAGGCCCTTTGCTTTAGTTGTTTCTGAGCTTCTGAGAATTTATTCCTCTGCCCATTTCAGCATCATGCCCCTTCCTTTTCTCAGTAATTGATTGTATTCTTACCTTCTGCCACTGTATTGGAAATAATTCTCTCTCTACAAAGAACGTTGGATGAGGGAAGACATTGGTTTCTCTAAATAAATTCCTATCAAGCGATCATGATAGGCAAATTGATGGGCAAATGTATCAGTTCTCACTGTGAGTCAAGGTGGTTGAGAGGTATAGAAATAAAGTTTATCTTTTCAGTATCACTAGAATGATGTGGCAGGAGTTAAAGTCCCAAACAAAATATAATGGAGTGACTTAATGTTTGTCCTGCACAGAACACTAGCCAGAATTCTACTTCTACCAGCTGAATCTGGAACAGTTAAGCGTGGCCTCCCTTCACCAGGTAAAGCCAAAAATAGGGTGAAGAGTGCTAAGTATAAACTTAGATTTTTCTGGTCTTCTTGAGACTGCCACATTTCCCCAGAATGCTGACCTTGAAGCTGTAAAATCTTGGCACCCATTGTTTTTCAATGAAGAGTGTTTTCCTTTCCCTTAAGTACTGAAGTCTTTCTTGATCTTAAAATAAATTTAGTTTCAAAAAAGAAAGAAAGAAAACCCAGCCACTTCCCATTACTTTCTCACATTTGCTTCAACAAGGTCATACGAAGTGCTAAGAGGACTTTTACGAGGTTCTTATCAACTTGTTTTCCCTTATGTTCCCTTATGTTATATAAAAGGTGACTTTAAGTCACATAAATTGCCATTTTTTGAAATCTTGCTCTTATGTTTGAGATCAACAATCACAGGGACACAATTCAATCTTACTTAAGCGTCGGTTGCTACTGATTGTTCTAACTCCCAACAGTGCACCAAAGGTGAAATGCATCAAGATAGTGTTTTCTCCAGAGACTTGGCATTTAACTAGATCAGGATTCCAAGGCAAATTAAATGTTTCATGGCCTGGGAGCTTAATTCAGCTCTTGTTAATTAACTAGACAGTGGATTGATTGCAGAAGTTTAGGGTTTTTTTTTAGTAGGACAGAAAAGTTTAAAAATAAAAAAGCTTTTTCTAGTTTTTCAATTTTTTTTGTCTTACTTTAGTAAAATGGCAAACTATTACTAGACTCGGTATAAATGCTGACTTTTGAAAATCCCTCCTTTTCTCGGGAATGGACGTCACAGCTGTGACTGGAGCTATGTGCTGATAGGTCGCCTTCATCATATGATTTGGGAAACAACAGTGATGTTGTCCATCCACCACAGGCCTTCTCTAGGCCCCCTCTGAGGGTAAATATTGTAGTTATATTTATGCAGGATCAGCTACATTTCAGACATTAAGTTACAGTACAGTTGTTCTGTTTTCAGAAAAGTAATTTTAAGAGTCATGGGTATACACATGTCTTGAATTAATGCACCATTACCTACCAGTCAACAGAAGAAAGCAAGATATGTTTGTCAATATCTGAGGTCTGTGTTCCAGGAAAACCACAAGTTCATTTTCAGGATCACCCTAGGGGTTGATGAGCTACTGCTGAGTAACAAAGAAAACTAGGAGACACAGAAAATTTCTAAAATTTATGTTTGTGGGTGATAATGAGGCTCAGTTACTAAAGGCACTAGCATGCATTTAAATTTTTAAGTCTTTGAAACTAAGACCGTGATTAACATATACTTAGCCCCTTGCCCTAAGGAACATCTCTGTCTCTTTGTCATACATGCTTATATTTTCATCAGAGGAGTTGAAGACAGCTTCAGAGAAGGAACAAGGAGAGTAATGGAGTTCACAGTTAAGAAAGCAGAAAAGGGCGCTATCTGAAGGAAAACTGGAAACCAGTTGGAGAACGGCAGGCGACATGGTGGAAGACAATAGAATGAGGAAAAAATAATAATGAAACATGTACATAGGTGCCATGATGAAATGCGTTACTTTATGTATTAATAAAAAATATTTCTTGTGTGCTAACTACATACCAGGAAGTGTTTTGGGCCATGAAGATTCAACATGAACATCATACAAACCACATTTCTGGACTGTGACTCTGGCTCCTGGGCTGAGAATAACATCAGTGGAACAAAGTCAAAAGCAGAGAAATTAGGAGATTATCCCAGTAGTCCCTGAGACAATAATAGTATGGATTGTGATGATAGCCACAAAGGTAGAAAGACTGGTGTACTTTGAAAGTAGAGCCAGTGGGATTTCCTGACGGTCAGAAGGATATCAAACATACTTGAGACAACGCATTATAGGAGTTGCAGACGTGGCTCAGAACTTAAGAATACACTGGACACTTTTCCAGAGAACCTGGGCTCAATTCCCAGTACCCATATGGGGCTCACAAAGGTCTGTAATTCCAGCTTCAGGGAATTTAATGCCTTCTTCTGGCTTCTGTGAGCACTGCATGCTTATGATGCATAAACATGCAAGTAAACACTCATATGTATAAAGTAAAAATCTAAAAAAAAAATGAATGCAATATAGACATGGGAAATGTAAGGGAATCTTGAGTGAATGATCAAAAGTTTTGTTTGGGTTTTGCTGCATAAGTATCAAGGAGTGATCAAACATACAAATCACTTCAGAGGAAGAACCATCTAACAACAGGAGGAAGGGAAAAGTTAGCAGGTAGATATAAAAATGTCTGTGATGAAGAATACATAAAGAAAAAAGTTCTAAATTATGAGTATGCTGACACCCAAGATTTAAGATGAAAGAGGGAAATGGGAAGATTCAATATAAAATCCATTTCTGTGAGAGTGAATAAAAACCACAAGAACACAATGTCTTGTGAGCAGCATGAAGAGAGTGTGTAAGAACAAGGGACAGATCATGCGAAGCATTTGTCAAGCAGTAGAACAAGACAAGAAGCTGGACATCAATACCTACACAGTTGTTATGAATGTTGATTTTGAAAGGCCTGGGTTAGCATCACAGCTAGGCTCTTGTAGTACCTTTAGAGAAGAACATGAGAAAAATTTAAAATACAAACAAAAGTTCTCAGGAAATTTTCAACAGAAATAATTAGATATACGGGACAGGATCAGCAGGACATTTGGCCAAGAGATTATTTGGTGGTTTCTTGGTTTAAAAAAATCTGAAGAGATTGTGATTCTTACATTGGGAAGATGAACCAGCAACCTGGAAGTTATCAGGCAGGAAAAGACTAAGACACCTACTGCCTTGTCTCTTCCTAGAACCAATGAAAAAAATATAAGACAGTGAATAGACATATTGTAAGGCCTATGTATCTTCATTTTTCTGCTGCTTTAACTAAACTACAGAGAGACTAATAACCAGGTTAGTTCCACCAATGAGGCGACAGGTTGGTCCCTCTGGTGAGTTCCTTTCTTACTCTTCTATGATTGTGCTCATCATCTTCAAATAACACCAATGAAACCCCCCTACCCTATTCCTTGACATTTCAGTGTACCCAAAAGTAAACCCACTTGTTCACAGGCTTCACCCTCTACTGTCACCACCTGCTTGGTTGAGCCCACTGCTTCTGTGTTCTATTTAGATGTCTTCCCCTTGTCATAGGGATGATGCGATTTCCTTATATACATACTAATAATAAACATTTCTTTTTCCTGAACTTCTCCTGAGACCCTTCTCTAACTGACCATTACTGGAAGAAGAAGAATAAAACATAGCACTGAACATCAAGCAGGAAGTTTACAAGGGAACCTGACTGCAGGGAATTGACAAGATCTCAAACAGGCTGCAACTGAAGAAAACATTCAGAGAAGGAAAGGACAGGGAAGATTTGTTGTAATGGGCTATGTGTTCTCCATAGTCTATTATGGGACACAGAATGGTAATAGACTAGAGAGAATGAAAATGAGTCATCAGATGACGAACAAAGCTGGCAGAGCTAAGAAGAGGAAGTCAGAGCAGCTACTGATGAGTGTGGTCCAGGGGCTGTAGAACATGCTGATGTCTGTGGACTCAGGGTTATGGTCTTTATTTTTTCATCACTGAGATACCCTGAATGTTAGATTCATTGTATTCTATGTTTTAAATAGACCTGGGTAAGGGTAAGAAGGACAAAAATATGATACATAATATGATATAGCCAGGGTCCAGATCACAGTTTGCTTTATACTTAGGAGAGGCAGGGACTCTTATGGTTACATCTCCCATGGGTCTGTAGGATCCAGATAGGCAGAGGATGTAGAATGTCAACATTTGCTTCAATGGTTACTACTAAAGCAAAAAATATCGCCCCTCCCCTTTTTTTCTCCAAAAGCAGGGGAAATCAGTTTATTCATATTATAGAACTGAGGGAAATCAGAATGTGAGAACCCAAGGATGACTTCAACATTCCCACTTATTTTAGCAATTTCTTTTACTAAAAAAATCATCAGCTACTTGAGTCTTCCTGTGTTTATTTTATGTCCTTACATTTTATAGAATAGTATAAAGGAGCAATTGTGCCTTAATGCATCTTCCTTTCACATTTGCCTTCAGAATCCCTTCTTTTCCTTCTGTTTCACTATACAAATACAGTGAGCAAAATCTTACAAGGTTCTGGGTGACTTAGGTAGAGAAGGATAGTCAGTGAATGAAGAAGGCTAAGGAATAGATTATTTATAAGAAAAATAGCAATTTATAAACAATGAATCCGGCCCCTAGGGAAAGAAGGCAGCAGTATGCTTCACTTCCCTGAGTTTCATTGTGTATGACTTGATGGACATTTTATTGCCCCTGGGATGGTTGCTGAGGGCTACTGCCACACTCGCTAAGCATTGGACAAAATCCAGAGGACACTTTTGCTGATGTTTCACTGCAATGTACCTATTCTTTCTTCCAGCCACTCACACTTTTTGAAATGGCATGGTATTTTTGTGTCTGTTTCCCTTAGAAGCAAAGGTTAGCATTGTATGTTAATCGATGGTCTTTTTACCCAAATCTACAGTTCGTTCTCATCAGTGTTAAAGAGAAACAGACATGGATCACTATTGAGGGATCATCTCCATCCCATTGTCTCAATTGAGAAACAGAATCACAACCCATACAGATTAGATTCATGACCCACCAAGGTCAGGCCAATGTTTGTAATTCTTAGTGTTTGTAATTAGATTATAAAAGCATGAACATATTGAAAAGACCCACAGCCAGGCAACATGCAGAGAGTGAAAGACCTTGGAAAAATCAGTTTTTAAATGGGATGCCTTCATCAAATCCCTTCCCGTGGGCATTCAGGGAAACATGCTGAAGAGGAGGCAGAGAGAGGGTAAGGCTCAGAGGGGATGAAAGACACCCAGGAAACAAGGCTCCTTCTAAACACAACAGGAACTGTGCATATATAAACTGCAAGACTGAGGCAGCACACACAGAGACTGCATGGGTCTACACCAGATGGGATCCTAGAGCTGAAAGAAATGGACACAAGCCCCACCCCTATTCCAGAAGCTATCCCCAATTAATAACAGCTAGTAAATGGAAATTTAACTTCCTCCAGGGGAATCTCACTGGGAAAACAAGTTACTCTTAAGGTAGGATTCATGCTTAGTATCTAGGCCAAAAGGGAAGAAAAAGGAAAGAAAGAAAAGAAAAGAACCTATAAACCCAAATCCAAATACAGAAGCCTTCAAATGTAAAAGTGAGAAACAAGTAGTTATATGGGATTGTATAAATAAGAAATCCAATTAAAATTAGAAATAACTATAAAGAAAATACCTTAAATGTTAATACATATGATAGAAATAAGAATATTAAAAAATAAGCAAATGCAAGATAGCTCTGAACATGGCAAGAGAGGATGAAAACACTGTCCTCAGGAAAGTCCTGGAAAGAGTCTTTTAAGAACCATTTTGATATCATCAGCACATGGAAAAGATTTTAGAGGACAGTAACAGAAAACTACCAAGACAAATACACAATAAAAGCTTAACTGTACTGTAACATATTTAAAAATTCAAAACTAAGGAATTTTAAATTGCACTTATGTAATAAAAGTTAAGTAAACTACAAGGAAATTTGACAAAGCCTAGCTAAATATATTCTCACTTATAGATGAGTTAAATAAATCATAAGTCAACAAAGAATCTCAATAGTATAATTGGCAAACGTGGAATATGAAAAAAGACACATGAAAATTTACAGCTGCAATTTAGAAAACATACAATTTTCTGGGCAAAACCGAAATTGAACAGTGGATTCTTAAAAGATGTTCAAATGGCCAATAATCATATGAAAAAATGTTCAGCATATTTAATGATTAGAAAAATACTTCAAAATGCATGGAGATTCTGTTTTACCCCAGTCAGGATGGGCTATTATAAAGAAAAGAAACAATAACCAAGGCTGGCAAGAATGTCACAAGTAAAAAGTTAATATATTATTGATAAGAAAGTAATTTAGACCAGACACTCTAGAAATCAGCATAACATGTCCCCCCACAAAAAATTATCAAATGCCATGTTATTTTTATATAGCTCTTGAATGGATAGTGAAAAGAATACAAGACAAGCATGTTTGGGTGCAGTATTTTTTGTTTATTTTATTTGAGTTCTTATACCTCTACCTCCCTTCCAACCTTTATTCCATCTTAATCTCTTCTAACCTCCCCACAACACTAGGTTGGAAAGAAAGAAGGTTAGAGAGGAAAGGGAATATAGACCTCTCTTGACTACTTCTTGCTTGTAGCGGAATTGAGTTTCTTGGGGCAAGTCCAATCTTCATCGATAAGATATCTCCAACTTCTTCTCTCTTTGCCCATGAGCACTTGACAAACTGCAACAGCAAGGTGCAGTGGCATCTGCCTCAGAGCTAGCTCTCTCAGGGCTTTCCCATTTATATCCATTCCAGAGTCCCCAGAATCAAACTATCTGCAGCTGGCAAAAGTCACCCCTACCCCCAAGCAAGAGACAATCATAGTTAATGGCTGTGGACAAACCGAAGCAGTGCCATATCCCACATGTGGAGTTAAAAACAGAAACTTATACACGTAACATGACTGGGTTTCTAAAGAAACCAAAACTCACTACAGGTATGTGTATATCCATGTTTATTGCTGCAATATCTATAATAATCATGTTGTGGAGTTGGGGTAGGTTCCTATGTGTAGGTAAATAAATAATAGAGTGTGGTATACATACACAATGGAGTTTTATTCAGTCATAAAGAAAAAAATGAAACTATGTCATTTGAGTAAAAAAAATAATGAAACAGAAGATCACTTTGAGAAAAGAAATAAGCCAAACTATGAGAAATACAATATATCTTGTCTATAATGACAACTCTAGATTCAGAAAAAATAGTCAAAAGAAACAAGGGAAGGAAGAACAGAATAAGTAAAGAATAATTCATATCTTCTCTCTCATACAGAACCTAGAGTGAATATATATCATGAAACCATAAAGGAGGCTTTGAAAAGAGAAAAAGACAAGCACCAGAAAGAAAGGGAGCAAGGATGAGGCAGGTTGAAATGGTGAGAAATATCAGCAGGGTGCAAGAACACATCTGCATGAAAACATCATAATAAAACTCATTATGTGTAATGGATATAGACTAGCAAAAATAAACTGTTGGAGACTTCTGGCTTAAGCTAGGCAATGAGAACCTCCATATGATAAGATAATCACACCACGTAGGATAGATATGACTTCAAGAAGAAAGAAGGTAGAAGAGCATCAGAACTCATATGGAAGTGGTAAGACAGCCAAAAAATGTAGGGAAACACAAGGGCAAAACAAAGACAAGAAGTAAAGAACAATTGCTTCAGAAATGGTTCTGCAGTTTGGTGGTACACAGAAACATTATCCAAAGGCAAACTAACCAACTCTAGTGGAAAGAAACCAGCACTTTTAACAGAGGAAAAGTCTAGTACAGTTTTTCTAAGTTTAGACCCCAACTGAAGTTTTTAATAAGATAGTGACTTCATACCCCCTTGACAAACTGAGTTGAGAGGAGACTCATTATGTCACTCCCCAAATCTTGGCCAGGCACCATCTTGATAGACAATATATTACTTACAGCTGTGATCTCCCAGAGATCTAACAAAGTATAACTCAGGGAGGTGAGATCAAGTTACCACACCCCCATGGTATGAGATAGCTACAGATAGCACTGGAGAGAGAAGTCCCATCTAATACAAGCCCATTTATAATTTCAGGCAGCCAGGATGCTTGGCCAATAAGATATAGTGTTGGGAGCCTTGTCTGGCCGTGGAAGGGTATCTTGGTTCTTGGGTTGGCATGGGCCTGGAACCCCAAGATGGCAGGTGTGTGGCCACATCCCCAGAAGCCAGGGCCCTGACACGTGGTCTAATCTCCATTTAACCTGTACCATCAGTCACATAAGACACAGGTAGAGGGAGTGACTAACAGGCCTCTGCCTCGAGAGACTTACATATTAATGAGTTATCTAAAGGGGGAGGATGGGGGAGCATAGTTAATTAAGTTATCCCGTCCCAGTCCCTCCTCTTTCCCACTCCCTACATAAGTGAACCCCTCCTGGCATTTTGGGGCAGCACTCACACATCCAGATCCAATGCCATAAACAATAAATTTCTCTTTGGAAACCCAGTCTATGTGTCTTCTGAGGCCTACCGTGGCCAAGCTTCCAGCCTCTGGAACCCTAGACCTTCTCACACATGTGGGAACTTGCTGGTAGGAAAGTCCCGGGACTCCTCCACCACCCACCCCCCCGCAGGCCGCCTCTGCCCCGTCCCTTGGGGGCATATTTTTTCCCACAGAGCCTCACAACCTTTAGTGGCTTGAACTACATGCAGTCATCTCAGGATAACTTTAAGGCCTTAACACAAGAAGGCTAAAGGCTCCAGTCCATATAACCACAGAGGTTAGGTATAGAGTAACCAGCTAGGTGATGACAGATGGGTCTTCCTAGGGAGGTGAAATAGAATAGAGAGTTATGGATGGGTGGGGTGGAGGATGAGAATGGGAGGATGATACTAAGAAAGGGAGGGAAGAGAGGAACAACAGAAAATACAGGAGAGATTGTGACAGCATGCAGACTCTACACATATCTATGCCAAATAGGGTCCCATCACTGAGAGGTTCAGTGAACACAGCACCATCCCTAACCCAGAAACTATCTCCAACTGATTATAACTCCCAGGTGAAAAATTAGTTTTCTCCAACAGAATGTCATTGTGTATATAAAACACTCTTAAGGGCAGGCACCCTGCCCAGCAGTAGATGGCCAACACAACACAAAGGAACTCAATAAGGTTTTTGAAGGTTGTTTGTGTCATAAGTCTTTGTCAGGGATTTTTTTTTTTTTACAGTTCTTTTGAGTATATATTGTGGTTTCAAGTTTGTAGGAACTCAGTGCCCTCTTTTGTTCTCCAGAGGTACCTGAACATGTGTGGCATTCACTCACACAGTCACACACATAAATCTGTGTAAACAAAAATAATAAAAGTAAATCTTATTTAAAGGAAAGAAAAGGTATAAGACTCAGAACAGAAATTAAAGAAATGCAGACTTAAAAAATGACACAAAGGCAAAACAAAGAGTTGGTTGTTTGAAAAGATTGACAAGATCAAAAGACCTACTCATCAAAGTAAAGAAAATTAAGACAAAACTAGAGATTAAAGACATTATTAATGTGTACTCATGAGATCCTAAGAACCATTAGGAAATTCTTGGAAAGTTATATTCCAAAAAAGATGGAAGGAAGATCAACAAGAAATGTATAAAGTCATTCTGGGAATTTATCAAATTTCAGACTCACTTCTAAGTACATTTCTAAATACTTAGTTTTAAAAAAAATAACTACTCATAGAAATTTTAAAATCTTTCTAAATAAGCAATAATGGACGTGTTGTGAAAATCAAGAATATAGGAAAATAATCATACTTTGTTCTCAGAGGGAAACAAATAGAATGTCAGACAGAAACTGGCTTGCTGGGAGCCTCATCATATATACTCCAGCTTCCAAAGTATCAAGCTCTGATTGTGACTACTACAAAATAAAATGAAACATTATTCAGAAGGGAGCTCCAAAAGGGAAGTGTGGATGTCCCTTTAAGGAGAAAATTAGTTTTCGTTTGAGAAAAGGATAATTTAGTGTTGAAGCATGTCACACTCTGGTTGCTAGTATTATTGTTCTGTTTTTAAATGCATGTGTTTAATATTTCATAATTGTGTGCAGATATATAATGTAATTTGATCCTGTCCCATTGTCTCCTTTTTTCCTTCTCCCTCCTATTGAACTCTTTTTTTCTTCATAGTCAGTCTACTTGTTGTTTGCATGAGTTGGGTTATTTACTTGAGCAATGGCAACTGACCCATAGCTACACCAATGTGAAATATGATTCTTTCTGTCCTATCAATCATTATCTGCTGGGAAAGGTGAGGCCTGTGAGCCCATTCTCTATATACAGATGGGCCCCATCTTTCGAAGATCTTGTGCAGGTAGCTACTGCTAGAGTGAGCTCATGAGTGCCACAGCCATGATGTGTCCAGAAGACAGCATCTAGCATTTCACAGCACTCCTTCCCATTCTACAACCCTTTCCCTCGTTCCATCCCCCTTCTTTGATGTTAGTGAGCTTGGAGGAGGTGGCATAGATTCCATTTAGGGCTGAGCACTCAGAAATCACTTACTCTCAGCATTTGGGGATCTTGGATGTATCCCTGTATCCACCACCACCCACTACAGACAGAATCTTCACTGACCAAGGCTGACAGCAGTGCTAGTTTTAAGGGTTTAACATTACAAGGAAATTTGACACTACGTCCCTTTAAAAGCTCTTGGTTTTGCTCAAGGGTTCAGATGTAGGAAGAGGTCTTAAATGGAGTTGAGTAGACAAATACTTAGTTGACGCAGTCATCTGCCATTTGAACTCACAGTTAATTTGCCTATCTGGTTTCCTCCCTCCCTCCCTCCCTCCCTCTCTCCCTCCCTCCCTTCCTTCCTTTCTTTCTTCCTTTTTTGGTTTTGTTTTTGTTTTTTGTTTGTTTGTTTTGCTTTGTTTTGTTTTGCTTTGCTTTGTTTTAATTTGTTTCATTTTTGAGACAAGGTTTCTTTCTCTGTGGAACAGCCCTATCTGTCTTGCTCTGTAGACCAGCTTGGCCTGGAACTCAGAGATCTACGTGCCTCTGTCTCTTGAGTGCTGGCTCTGCCTGGTTTTCTAAAGATGATGAAGCTAAAGGTTCTGTTTTGTAGGGTCCCTTACACTTAAGAAGCAAGCCAGTGATCTGCATTCTGTGATTATGCATGGGATGGGCTTGTCACTAGGAAATGAAGACATATAATATGTGCATGAGAAAGAAATAGATTCTATTTTAGCAGCTGTAATGTTTGGTTTATGTGTTGATTTGGCTAGGCTTTGGTGCCAGGATATTTGCTTAAACACCCGTCTACATGGTGCTATGAAGCTATTTCTCAGATGTGATTAACATGTGCTTTTTGTAATGCTTGAATAATGTAGATCACTCTCTTCTTAAAATAAATAGACCTTAGCCATCAGTGAAGGCCTAGGGGCAAAGACTGAGGTTCACTGAGGAATTAATTATTTGTAAAAACACACCAAAATCAAGCTGGTGACAGACATTAGACTTGTCAGTATCCAAAATACTATCACCTCATGAGCTGATTTCTTAAAATAAATGTCTTGGTACTTTATGATAGATAGATAGATAGATAGATAGATAGATAGATAGATAGATAGATAGATAGATGGATGGATGGATGGATGGATGGATGGATGGATGGATGGATGGATGGGTAGACAGACAGGCAGGCAGGCAGACAGGCAGGATTAGATAGATAACAAATAGGTAGGTTGTGAAAGAAAGATTCTCTAGAATCTTTCTAAACACTAACTCAGCATTTGTACTAGAGCTTTTGATGTCTAATCTGCATCAAAGATGCCCAACAGGAAAAATAAAAAGATAATGGATATGGTGTATCTTCTTGAAGAGCCCAAAACTTTTATAAGCAGTATTTTCTCTGGCTTCATGGTACCTGCATAGGTATTCTTACATGAATCCTATGAAAATAGAGTTGGTCTCACACTTGTCAGTAAGTGTGGTTTCCATTACAAGAACATTCTGAACCAGATTTCAGGAAACATTCTGTTTGTACGTCTAGGCCACATCATTCATGCCAGCCAGTTATGTGACCTAGAAGCATTAACAAAATGTTTCCTGAAATTTGGTTCAGAATGCTCTCGCATTATAAACTGTAACTTTATTAGTATAACTATTTGATCTAAAATATGAGAATGATGTCCTATAATATAGGAAGTGTTAAAATCATAGCCATACATGGTAACACCCCACAGAACTTGAAAGCCTAATTCAGGAGACCTGGTGCAACTTTGAGGACTCCCTGGGATACATAGGATTTGAGGCTAGTCAGGGTTACATAGTGACAGTGCCTCCAAAGAGAAAATCTTTCTAAATTTCCTCATAATCTCCCATTTACCCTTCCAGTCTAGTCTCCAAAGCATCTTCAGGTAGTCCTTCCATTTCAGTCACATCTTACACTCACCAGAGAATTTTACAGCGTCATTGCTGTCTTCATCCACACAAGGACTCTGCCTCAACTTGACTGTATTGTTTATGCTACTCAGTTACACAGAAATTCATGAAAGACTGGATTTAATCAGCCAGCCCTGATTGTTTACACCAATAATCCCAGTACTTAGAAGTCAGAGAAAGGCAAAGCAGAAGTTTAAGGTAATCTTCAGCCACATAGAAGTTTGACGCCAGCCTGAACTGCATGAGACCATATCTCAAAAAAGCAAAAAAAAAAATATAAACAAATACATTTACTAATCGCAGTTATGTATTGGAGCCCTTCCTTTTCTTCTCTAATGATTTCTGATTAATGACTAAGATTTGATGACTGAATAATCATATTTGAAGATCTATTTATTTTTATTTTTGTGTGTATGGATGTTTTGCCTGCATGTACCTATGTCTGTGTATGACTTGCATGCCTGGCACCCATAGAGGCCAGGAGAGGAGATTGGAACCTCTGAAACTACAGATGGTTGTAAGCCATCATCTGGATGATGGGACTTGAACTTAGGTCCCCTGGAACAGCAACCATACCCTTAATGACTGTTCTACCTCTCCAGGATCAAGTCAAGTGTGGTGGTTTAAATGACAATGATTCTCATAGACTTGCATATTTTAATGTTTGCTTCCCAGTTACTGAACTGTTTATGGAAGGATTTAGGAGCTATAGCCTCATTGGAAAAGGTATGTCACTGTAGGTGGGCAACAAGGTTTTAAAAGCACACACTAGGCCCCAGTCTGGCTTGCTCTCTCTCTCTCTCTCTCTCTCTCTCTCTCTCTCTCTCTCTCTCTCTCTCTCCCTCTCTCTCTCCCTCTCTCTCTCTCTCTCTCTCTCCCCCTCCCTCTCTCCCTCTCTCCCTCTCTCCCTCTCTCCCTCTCTCCCTCT
>NW_021620966.1:10118035-10129616 GCF_004785775.1 Grammomys surdaster | reverse complement strand
TCCCTCCCTCCCTCTCTCCCTCCCTCCCTCCCTTCTTCCCTCCCTTCTTCCTGCATGTAGATCTCCTGCTTGTGGGTGTAACTCTCAACTATTTCTCAAGGCCATGCCCACTTACCTCCATATCTGTCACTATGCTTCCCTCCATAGTGATCATGGACTGACCCTCTGAAACTATAAGCAAACTCCAATTAAATGTTTTCTTCCATAAGTTGCCTTGGTCATGGTATCTCTTTACAGCAATAAATTTGAACTCAAACAAACCTCCATCACATACTAAGTCTTAAAGATCTCAGGAAAGCTACCTCCTTACTCTCTGCAAAATTTGCTTTCCTTGTGTAGTTTGAAATATAGTTCATATCCAGCTATGTTAAGACAATGTTACTAGAATTAAATATTTAAAATAGCTACGGTAGCAGCTGCTACCTCAGAAGCACTAAACAATTGTTAGCCATATACATTATTATTATTATTGCAGGAATTGGTACAGAGTAGTGCCTGTAAGGGGAGAGTTTTTTATAGATCATTGATGTATCCTTAAAGTGTGTGTGTGCGCATTAATTTGTATGTGAAAATTATATCCACCCTTTTATTATGTGTAAAAACAAAATTTTATAGTGGATATAATTGCTCATGATTAATTATCTCCATCATCTGCCGATTTAATTATCACTCACCTGAGGACAAAGACAAATGTGTCATTGGTTCTTATTCTTTATGTTAAGTGAGCACTCCTTTGCTCCCCCTTACTAATACAGCCACCTCCAATAGTTAAACATCACCCTTTAAAAAATAGACAACAAGATAATACTACTTATCCATAAGAGAAAAGGCACACAAAAAGGATGAAGATGGATGGGCCTTGATCAACAGAGGTTAGTTTTGTATACAGTGTGATAGGGGCAATGAGCCAGGCAATCTCTCTTCCTAATGTATTTGTTTTATTTTTATTCATTTATTTTGCATGTCCTGGCACACAGGAGTCCCAGCACACATGTGGGGGTCAGAGGACAAATTGCAAGAGTCAGTTGTTTCTTTTAACTCTATGGACAGATCACAGGGTACCAACTCAGGTCATCAGACTTGGCAGCATTTGCCTTTCCCCACTGAGCCCTCTCTTTGGGCTTCATCCTTCTGCTGAGGTGATCCAGGCACAGGCCTCTCTAAATATAAATGTAGACAAATAAATTATGATAATGCCTTTTAGCCATTTGATTTATTCATAAAAGTTAGGGCAAGATTATTCTGGTTTCCTCATTGACTTAGAGCACCCTCACAGAGCCAGGTAGTGTTAAGAGAGCACTGAAAAGTAACTGAATCATGAAACATAAATACATCCTTCCCTTCCCTGAAAGAAGCAGATATGTACAATGAATTTCTCCAGAGGCTTTTTATCAATAATTCAAGAAAATTAAAAGCAGCTGAGAATCAAGGAACCAGTACATCATCACTCATTTTTGTTCTCAGCCATCAGAAGGCATTGGTCTGCTATACAGATGGTTCGACAGTTAAGAGGACTTGCAGTCCTTGCAGAGGATCTAGATTCAGTCCCCAGCAGCCTCCTCAGGGGATTACAAGCATGTGTAACTCAAGATCCAGAGGATCTGACCCACTCTTCCTGCCCTCCCATGTCCTGCTCAACACATGACATGCACATATACACAAATATATATGACACTAATCTCTATGTCCTAAAATCTTTGATTGACACACTGTGCCCTTCTATTTTTTTATCTTAGCTCTCATTAAGCTATAGTTCACTGTTAAGGCATATTCTCCATTGGGAGGGATGAGAATCTATTTGATATGTCTTTTAAAACATGCAAAAATAGGGAAACCCTTCTATTTACTGTATAGTAAACAGAAATAGTTGTAATTATATATGTTAAATTGAACAAATCATTTAATATCCTCATTACACACCATTTCATAGATGGCATAACTCATATTCAGGGATAGGAAAAATTTCCTCCAATTTGCATATGATATATATATATATATATATATATATATATATATATATGTATATATATATATAAAATCATGGCCTTGCCTCAGAGCTAAATAGAGCTGGGTATAAAATCTCAAGCTCAGTCTGCTCCCTAGCTATCTTTAGTGAATATACTGTTTTGCACCACCCATTCTTCTAAACACAGCATGATTAAGATGTAAAGTTATTAAAAGCATATAAAAACATGTCTGATGGTCAACAAGATAGCTTGCCACCAAGTCTTATGACCAGAGTTCAATTCCTAAAAGTAACACCTTCCACAAGTTGTCCTCTGACCTCCTCTTGCATGTTGTATCACACAAGAACAACTACAAAAAACCTTAATAGATAAATAAATATAATATCTTCCTGATTTAAAGAAATTAAGCTTTATGTGTCTAAATACCATCAGTATTGGCTGTTCTTGGTTATCAGCCTCACTACATCCAGAATTAACTAGAACCCAAGCGGCTGGTTATACATACCTATGAAGATTAACTTTTTAAAAAATAAATTATTTGAAATTTCCAAGACTTTTATCATGAAGGGATGTTGAATTTTATCAAATGCTTTCTCAGCATCTAGTGAGATGATCATGTGGTTTTTTTCTTTGAGTTTGTTTATATAGTGGATTACATTGATGGATTTCCGAATATTGAACCATCCCTGCATTCCTGGGATAAAACCTACTTGATCATGATGGATGATTGTTTTGATGTGGTCTTGGATTTGGTTTGCTAGAATTTTATTGAGTATTTTTGCATCGATGTTCATAAGGGAGATTGGTCTGAAGTTCTCTTTCTTTGTCGGGTCTTTGTGGGGTTTGAGTATGAGTGTAATTGTAGCTTCATAGAACGAATTGGGTAGTGTTCCTTCTGTTTCTATTTTGTGGAATAGTTTGAAGAGAATTGGTATTAGGTCTTCCTTGAAGCTCTGATAAAATTCAGCACTAAAACCATCTGCTCCTGGGCTTTTTTTAGTGGGGAGACTTTTAATGACTGCTGCTATTTCCCTAGGGGTTATGGGACTATTTAGATGGTTTATCTGCTCCTGGTTTACCTTTGGGACCTGGTATCTGTCTAGGAAATTGTCCATTTCTTCCAGGTTTTCCAGTTTTGTTGAGTGGAAATGCAAATCAAAACAACTCTGAGATTCCATCTCACACCAGTCAGAATGGCTAAGATTAAAAACTCAGGTGATAGTAGATGCTGGCGAGGGTGTGGAGAAAGAGGAACACTCCTCCATTGTTGGTGGGACTGCAAGATGGTGCAACCACTTTGGAAATCAGTGTGGCGGTTCCTCAGAAAATTGGACATAGCATTACCTGAGGATCCAGCTATACCACTCCTAGGCATATACCCAGAAGATGCTCAAACATATAACAAGGACATATGCTCAACTATGTTCATAGCAGCCTTATTTATAATAGCCAGGAGCTGGAAAGAACCCAGATGTCCTTCAACTGAGGAATGGATTCAAAAAATGTGGTATATTTACACAATGGAGTATTACTCAGCTATTAAAAACAATGAATTTGAGAGGTTCCTAGGTAAATGGATGGAACTAGAAATTATCATCCTGAGTGAAGTAAGCCAATCACAAAAGAACACACATGGTATTCACTCACTGATTATTGGATATTAGCCCAGAACCTTGAAATGCCCAAGATGCAACTCACAGGCCACATGAAGCCCATAAAAAAGGAAGACCAAGTGGGGGTGATTCAATTCTTCTTAGAAGGAGCAACAAAATACTCAAGGGAGCAAATATGGAGACAAAGTGAGGGACAGAAACTGAAGGAGGGGCCATTTGAAGACCTTTCCACCTGAGTATCTATCCCATGTGCAGTCACCAAAGGTAGATGCTGATGTGGAAGTCAGGAAGTGCATGCCGATAAGGGCCTGATATGGATGTCTCCTCAGAGGTCTTCAAGAGTCTGACATAGTCAGAGGCAGATGCTCACAACTAGCCATTGAACTGATAATGAGGTTCTCAATGGAGGAGTTAGAGTGAGGACTGAAGGAGCTGAAAGGGTTTGTGGCACCATGAGGAGAGCAACAATACCAACCAACCACAGCTCCCATGGTCCTAACCACCAGCCTGGGAGCACTTGTGGAGGGATCCAGGGCTTCAGCTGAATATGTAAGAGTGGAGGGCCCTGCCGGGCACAGGTGGAAGATGAGATCCTTGACCTCATGAAGGCTGGACGCCCCAGGGGGTGGGAATTTTGAGGGTGGGGAAGTGGGAGTGGGGGGGGGTAAGTGGGGGTTACATCCACGGAGAAGAAGGAGGAGGGGTAAGGGGATGGGGGGTTCCCGGGTGGGTGGGGGATAGGGTAAGGTGATAACATATGAAATGTAAATAAAATATCTAATAAAAAAAAAGAATAAAAAAAATTATTTGAAATTAGAAGACCCACATTTAATTAAGACCATTTGAGGCAGAATGATCCACCATCAATCTGGGCCACATCTTCTGGTGGCTGCCTATATTAAGAACATGGAAGAAAAAAACTCTTGCTCTTTGCCAGCTGAGGATCTGGCTCTGCTTCTGTTTTTGAGATAGGCACCAGTCAGAGCCAGAATGAAGGGAACAAAGTTTGTCCGGGTGGATAAGTCGACTAGAAAATCAGTGTGGCAGAATGGGAGATGGGGAGCACTTCTTCAAGATAGTTTTCATTGGTCCAGCTCTTCTTTATGTGGGAAAGGAAAATAGCTCGTCTAGACGATAGTCAATGAAACAGCTCTCTTAGCTTACAATGCTCCGTAAAACAGTGGCTCTCTTTATTGGGGAGTGGTTTTCGAGGCCAGTGTACATTATTAGGTGGGGCTGAGAAGCTGAGAATGCTTTATTTGCAAGAAGAGGGATGCCAGTGCTTAAGCCTATAATTTGTCCAACTGCACCAGGACATGCAGGCTAAGAATAGGGAGGGAACATTCCTTACTCAAGATGAGATTTTCAGAGTTTGGATACTTCTCGATCTCGCTCTTGTTCCAGGCCCATTCCCCAGTTGCACTTGGCCTATATCATCTGTTTTTGTTTTATAAAGGGGAGGTGTAATCATAGTTCATAGCCTCTATATTGGGAACGATTTTGTATTGAACCAGAACACAATTGGCAGTGAGATTTGCAAAGCTAGTCATCTGTCTCATCTGCGATTTTAGAAAATGGATGAGGTAGGGTGCCAGGAGGAATATGGCTCTGATAGCCAGTACAGCGCCAAGAAGGGGGAGAAGCCAAGCTACGAGAGAGTTTTATTACCACGGAGTAGGGGTTTGGGCATTTAGCATGCTCAGAGATCTCGCTGTAGATCTTAGAGCATATCTATGTCTCGTTTCACCAGCCCAGATTCACAGACATAAAAACAACATTCCTCCCTTAACACAATGCAAATCCCTCCCTGTTTGGCAGTCATTAAGTCCAGAGCTCTCTGGTATTGGAGGACAACCCCTGCTAGGGATGTGATCTGTCATTGGGGAGCCTCAAGACTGTCAGTAATAGAAGCCATCACTTGCTCAAACTTGTTCTGGATGCCATTGGCTAACCTACAGCAGAGAGTTGGAGATCTCGCCTCTTTTTTTCTGTCTCCTACCAGCTGTGAAGCGAGGTCATTTCTTCAGTCTCATAGAGATAAACCGGGGGAACCTGGAAAAGGGAGTTTACTGCAGGAACTGGTAATGTTGTTGCACCAGAGAAGGGAGGGGATATTAGCTCATATTGGCTTGGAGACAGTGATGTTACAGAAAAATGTAGGATGGGATCTTGAAGAGGGTCCTATAAGGCAAAGGGGAGAGGTAGATTGAGGAGAGGGATGCCTTGTAACCTTTGTGTGGGTAGGGCTCCGTGAGGTTCATGAAGTGAGATGAGATGCTGAAAGCTGCCAATAGCAGCTGGGGGAAGAAAGTACAGAAGCATGGAGAGGAGTTGGGGTGGGTGGTTAAGGGAAGGAGGCCAGCCGTATATTAGATGTATTGCAGTCAGGAGAGGGTGGCTTAGACCTCCTTCTGAGTTTGATTTTCTTATTAAAGAATGTTAACATGGGCAAGAACCAATGTGGAGACAGGGACAAGCTGGCAAGGGACAAATAAGTCAGCTACAGAGTGTTCAGCAAATCCACTAGGGTAGAGCTTATGCTGGACTCCCATTTGTCCCAGGGATTGCTGATGGACAGCTGAAAATGAGTTTTAAGGTTGGCAAGCAGGGTACTGCATCACACGGCAAAACAAGAAAGTAAGAAATATAAGTTAAAGCATACATTTCTAGCTACAGACCTGAGTATGAAATTTTCTTTCTAAAACTGGAAGAGATAGAGATAGAGATAGAGATAGAGATAGAGATAGAGATAGAGATAGAGATAGAGATAGAGATAGAGATAGAGATGGATGGAGGGAGGGAGGGAGGAAGGGAGAGAGAGAAAGAGAGAGAGAGAGAGAGAGAGAGAGAGAGAGAGAGAGAGAGAGAGAGAGAGAGACCCTAGGGGAATTCAATGATTAGTTTCATGGGTTAGATGAAGAAGAAAGGCTAAGGCTAATTGAGCAGCTGGAGTCTAGGTCATTAGCTCTAAGTAGACAATAAGGAAGCTGTGGCTGATGGGAAAACTGAGCAAAGCCTAAACACTGAAGTTCCAGCATGCTTTTGGAGAAAAAACATTCAGTCAAGAGCAACTAGATGCCTGAGACGGTAGATAATATCAAACCCTAGATATACTATCTTACACATACACATACACAATTATGAAAATATCAATTTATAAATTAAGCACAATAACAACTTAAAACTATAATTATAGACATGTCCTACGATAACAGCTATGACCCACAGTCTTTCTCAAAATGTCTTTTTCTGGAATCACCCTTCTGTAAGGAGCCATCACAGGACAAGCTAATAACTAGCAGGTGATCTTCCTGAGATGACCTCTTTAAATTAACATCTACGGTGGAACTCTGATAGTCAAAGCCCAGGAGAAAATAATTTTAGAAAACATTCCTGCTATTAATATGCTTTTCCTGTTATTATTAAACATATATATCAATCACTAGGTATTAGCCCACCCTTTTGAGCAGATATCTGCAAATATACAAAGATGCACTGTCTTGTAGTAATGCTATAGAGACAAATAGATGACTTCTTAATTCTTTATGATGATCCTATAAGAATCATAGAATTATAGCAGTATTTATTAAGTTCTTTATACTGGGACCACTATTAGGTCTCTTCTGATAGTTGAAACTACAATGAGAACTCTGCTAGTCTCCCATTGTGTCACTAACTAATTGCTTCTAGATAGTAACCAGACTTTCTCCTACGCAGAGCACATTCCTAGAGATTGTAAAACCATTAACCAAAGATCATAAAAAGGGAACTAACTATTTATTATAGGTGCTAGGACAGAAAATAAAATACTGACTGGGGTTATCTATACAAAACTTCACTAATAACTTAGTTAAGGCTTTTAACTTTCAATGAGCCTGTAAAGCTGTGACAGGTGATGAATGTTTAGCCAGATAATTACTCTTTGTGGATATGGATGTAAACATTCACTGATGTAAACTTCTTATGCCATTAATAATTTGAATATGTGTAAATTTGTGATCATGTATTCTTAAAGATGTATAAGTGTTGAGGATAAAGGGAACGGTGAGAACTGAGCTGAGGAGAACTTTTTTGGACAGAACACTTCTTGGACAAAGAGAAGAAGAATTTTCCCTTATCCCCCTTTTCTTTCATCCCATTTTTCCTCTTTTC
This sequence comes from Grammomys surdaster, assembly GCF_004785775.1. Classification (NCBI taxonomy): domain Eukaryota; kingdom Metazoa; phylum Chordata; class Mammalia; order Rodentia; family Muridae; genus Grammomys; species Grammomys surdaster. The sequence continues at coordinate 10,121,884 of NW_021620966.1, read as the reverse complement.
CTTAGATAGCTTTCATAGGAAACTTTTTATAACTTAGTAATAAAGGCTACAGTCACTTTTCAAAGTGTTCCTTTTTCTCCTATGACTTCTACTAGCAGGCTGAGATAGAACAAAGGCCACATTACTTAGTCCCCTCTCCACCTCCTGATGTTAGGCTACAGGTGTCAATCACCTAAGTTAGCAGCTTTTTACCCTCAGAAAGAGCAAGAAAGAAAGTTTTGGGGTTTTTTTTTGTTTTGTTGTTTTGTTTTTTTGGTTTTTCGAGACAGGTTTTTTCTGCGTAGTCCTGGCTGTCCTGGAACTCACTCTGTAGACCAGGCTGGCCTCAAACTCAGAAATCCGCCTGCCTCTGCCTCCCAAGTGCTGGGATAAAAGGTGTGTATGCGCCACCACTGCCTGGCTGAGCAAGAAAGTTTTAAGAACTTTTTAAAAGTGATTATCAGCCTTTCAGTATAGTTTAAGAGCTGGAACCAGAGTCCTACTCTGTGTCTCGTCTCAGTCTGCTCCAGGATGGGAGGCTCCTGACATCCTTCTTAGCCTGATGTGATATGGCCAAGATGAAATAAAATGAGGCTACTGGGGCTGGAGAGATGGCTCAGAGGTAAAGAGCACTGCCTGCTCTTCCAGAGGTCTTGAATTCAATTCCCAATAACCACATGACGGCTCACAACCATCTATAATGAGATCTGATGCCCTCTTCTAGTGTGTCTGAAGACAGCAACAGTGTACTCACATACATAAAATAAATAATCTTTTTTTTTAATGAGGCTATTGAGGTAAGGCATTGCAATATAGTATGATGAAGGTATGTAATGGTCACTTGAACATGCCTAAATATCAGAGGACAGTAAATATAGAGCATTGGCACTAGATGAAAGTGTGTGTGTGTGTGTGTGTGTGTGTGTGTATGTGTGCACACGCATGTGTGTGCATGCACATGTGTGTGAGCATGGGTGTGTGTGTATAAAGGAAATTCAGAGAGTTCTACCAAAAAAAATCAAATAATTTTGGTTTATGCCCAGCTTCTGACTACTCCTGAAGAACTTCAGAGAAACTGGCTATCTTAAGAAAAGTAGATTTCTTCTTGGAGAGTCCTAAGTATTATTGTTATAATAGGAAGACCTTTCTAAAAGCTCTAAGGCTAGTAAGGATTACTTATGAATATTCTAGGTCCCCGTCTGATTAGTTTCCTTTATTATCACACAGTAGCTTTTACTTGGAACATGATGACTTCAGGGATGGTTCTGAGTTAACATAAATACCAATATCATCTGATCACAAGGAAGAACTGGATCAGAGGCTGTGCGTCATGTTAAAGGTACCCAGGTCATTTCCATTAGCCTTTATCAGTGATCTTGAGGGCAAGGAGACATAATGTCTCTCTAGCTCCTCTACCTTCTCCTCCTATTAAGGTTCATAGCTCCTGCACTTCAGATTTAATGATCCATTCAGTCTTTAATTAATTTACCTACTAGTTTTAGCTAATGCTTTCTTTGAACATATGATGGGACAATGCTACACACAATTCTGACAGTAAAACAGTTAACAAGATAAAGTAACCAAACTCAAGTAGTAATTAGAAAGAGAAATAGATAACCAGAGAACAGCAGATATGGACTGTTAACACTATGTGAAAGGGGGTTTTATTTACAGTTATCTATTTACTTATGTATTTATTTATTTAAGTGTGGGGAGGGAGAGTGTTCACATTACAATGTTCCTGTGGAGTTCAGAGGATAACCTGTGGGAGTCAGTTCTCTTCTTTGACCCTGAGAGACCCAGAGATCAACAAAGATCATTGGGTATGTCAGCAAATGAAATACCCTTACTGTCTGAGTCATCTTGCCAACTTGAAACAATATTTGGAAAATAATAACTGAAGGGGATTTATGCTTGAATACAAGGGCCTACATAAGCAAACCAAACCTAAATATAAATTAAGAAAACTTATACTTGGCCAATCAGAAGACACCAGCTAAGTCCAATTAGAAACTTCCTACTCTAACCAAACAAATACAATGTCTTTGTATTGGCTGTGCAAAAACATTATGCAAGTTTTCTCCCTGCCCCTACATTCAACTCCCTGTACAAAAGTTCTAATCTGATGCTGCCTAACTCACATACCATTGTCTAGTCAAATAAGCTAGTTAAAATTTTGGTGCATTTTTAGGCTGGCAAGATGGTACAGCAGATAAGGGTGCTTGCAGCACAATCCTAACAGCCTGAGTTTGATTCCTGGAACCATTTAAATGAGGAAAAGGAGCACGGACCACACAAGCTTGTCTTAAGACTTCATGTGCGCTATGCGATATGCATCCATCCATATACACACATGCACATGTATGTGAGCACACATATACACCATGAAAACACAGATGACAACAATAACTAAACATTTTAAAACACATTTAAAATAATTGAACGTGCATGATCAATCAAATAAAACAAAGGTTTTAACAAGGTCTAGCTAGGCCAACAAAGAAAGTATTCACCTCATATCATAAGAACAATAAAGAGTGGCCTGAACTTCCTTTGGACTAATATGATGCTGAGGATAATTGTGATCAGATTTTCACATAAAGCAAGTCTGTCTGTCGATGTAGAAGAAGCCCTAAGAAGTCACCACCAAGGAATGCAATAATCTGGTGCCAATCACTGGCAACATGATGAGAAAGAAAATGGGAGTTTTAGCAGGAATCAGCTCAACAGAATAGGCTGTTTGGTATGCTGATCTGGTCACTGAGAAAGCACCCAGCATCTCACTGCCCTCAAAGATGCTGGCACTCATCTCCTCACAGAAAGTACTTCATGTTGGAACCTCCCCCAGGCAAAGAATGCAGAAGAAATGAGGAAACCAAGACACTCAAGTGGCAATGGAGTTGTGCATCACTGTCTGAACTGCAAGGTCATATTCTGGAAGAATGATACCTCCTGATAAACACACATGGAGGGTCAACACAGCGGGCTCATGAACCCATTTCAGTGGGAGCTGCCTCCCAAGCTCAGACACCTGTGCTGTGGCAAGCATCATACATACTGAATCAGTTCTCTGTGAAGAAAGAGGAAGTAGAGATCTTGGATGTGGATCCAAATAACAGAAAGGCGGCCTTTTAGTTTTCTTTTCTCTTTTGTTTTGTTTTGCTTTGTTTTTCTTTACTCAGGAAACAACACCATGTCCTGACAGCTGTAGGCTACAATGGAGAAGAAGCAGGGCTTTAAAATAGAGAATTTCTACATTTGCATCACTGACACAATCCCAAAAGGAATAGTGCATACATTAGGGCAGTTCAGCATATTATACAGTTTTCACATGCCTATCCTCTTTCTCTTCATTTGTTTCCACTGATAAATATAGAGGTGAAAGTGGAGGGGGAAGAGGAATAAGAGGAAGGAGTTGGCGGTAATAGTGGTGGAGAAGGGAAGGCAGGAATAAGAAGATGGTGGAGGAGGTGAGGTGGTAGAGGAGGCGAAGGAGGCAGTAAAGGTAGAGTGCTGGTGGTAAAGAGGAGAAAATGGTAGCTCTCTGGTGGAGGTGGAGGAGATGGTGTGGCCAGGGCTGTGTGCATGGAGAGGAAAGGTAGTGTGTGTCCCACTGTCTGATCATCTGTGGGAACTATAAATATTGGCTTACAGACAATTCCTCTAAGCTCCTCCCAACAGGGACCTAGCAACAGCTTGCATCATTACCTGCTGCCATTACCTGCCAGGTGCAAGCCAGTATATAGAGAGGATTGCACATTACCCCAGTACCTCTCCTCTCCTCTCCTCCCCTCCCCTCCCCTCTCTTCTCCTCTCCTCCCCTCCCCCCCCCCCCCCCCCCCCCCCCCCCCCGACGTGCACCTCGATGGG
>NW_021620966.1:10082877-10117635 GCF_004785775.1 Grammomys surdaster | reverse complement strand
CCCTCCTCTCCTCTCTTCTCCTCCCCTTCCATTCTTCCCCTCACTTCCCAACTCCCCCCCTCCCATCTTTCCAGCTGGCCCCTCTCTCCCTTTCTGTCCTTCGCTGCTGCCCTTCCCCGCATCTACCCCTTCTGCAGGTCACCACTCCCCTCCCTTCCCCCACAATAAACCTTCCTTAGACTAGGTCTGTCCAATAGTGTGATTTCTCAGGGGGATGCCTTGGCATAGGCCCACCAGGTAGCCCTTTACTAAAGTTGCTGCATTATTTCATAGCAATGCCTGCATCTCATAGACATTGTAGTAGAATGGAAGGAAGGTAGTTGTGGAAGTGCTTTGAAGCTTGACTCTCTCTCGTTGTGGTATTTCATCTTCTGAAGCACCAATCAGTGACTGCGGCTTCTGCTCCCTCCAATGTGAATTTGGAGCAAACAGCCTCATGGGGTAAAGATAGAGCTAAATGAAAGAATAGATAGGAGGGCACATAAGAAGAACCCACTCCTGCTACAGACTTTAAAGGACAGAAGCCATTTACCTTTATTTTCAGAATGCAATTTCTTTGCTCCCATAGCCCACGGTTTCCATGGACTAACCAATCAGCTCCTTTCACACCATCAGATGTCCTCTGGTCTACCCACACACTCAAGTCCCCCATTCTGGATAACCAGTGTACCTGTGACATGTTACCTGTCATCTGTTCTTTGGCTCTTGCTGTTCTGTTTGTCCTCAACTGTCACCCAATAAATCAACCCAGCCCTTAAGAAGCAACCGAAGCCTCCTTTCTCCACGACTCTATTGATGAATTAATTTATCACTGATGTTTCAGTTCTCCTGTGGTGCTAAACAGCTGACAGCAAACTTTAGACTTTGTGGAGATTTTTGTTTGTTTCTATCCTAAAAGATAGTAAGATTCTAGAGGTGAGCCCTTGTCTTGCCTGTTTATAAATCCCTAACATCTGGCACCAAGTCTGCAGCACCGTGAAGACTGAACAGTGCGATGTTGAATCATTTTTTAAAGGTTGTGCCTTAAAAGGAAATCTATCATATCAATGTTTAGTTCTCTCCTTTGTAATGTTTGGCCATTGAGCCAAGAGACTATAAATAATGCACTTTCCTATCTATTCAACGGTTCTATTCCCTTAGAACAAATAAAATGGGACTATACCTAGAGACATTCTACAAACTATTTGTTAACACTATAGCATTCTGTCCGTAAAGATTTAATGAAATATTATTTTGCTAGATCAACTATTAAGCTAGAACAGCATGAGCATATAAGCAGCCACACATTGTTACTGTATAGTCTTCCTCTTGTGCAAATATAAAACTGTTCTTGTATTGTAATCCTCTTACAAGCGTGATATTACAGGAATGTGCTACCATGCCCATCCTGACATTAACTACTTATTTATTTATTTATTTATTTATTTATTTATTTATTTTAGCTTTTTAAGATAAGAAACTGGTCTTGAACTTATGATCCACCTACCTCAGCCTCCTGAATATTGAGTTTATTCACCTACAGCAGCACACTGAGCCCTGAACTTGATTAATGTATAGCAGATAACCAGCATTGCATGCAATTTTTTTAAGTATTAAGATGCAAGGTGTGGACTAAGCTAATTATCTTGAATATATTTTAACCCTTTACTCATGACTAAACCAACATTGACAGTTGTAAATAGCATCATTAACTGTGACCTAATGCCTTTTTAAAACATTTTCTTTTAACCTAGTCTTTTCATAGCAATGAGTTATAAAACATCTTTTGGATAACGCTAAGTGTTATGAAATATAATGCAGCAAGGAGGTAGGTACCTTTGGTAGACCCAATCTAAGGTTCACCTCTGAGAAATTACCCCATGCAACAGATCTATTTAAGATGGTGCACGTGCAGGGCATAAAGAGGAAATGCCAGGAAATAGAGATCTGGGATGTCTGGAGCCCTCTTATCACCCCACACCTGACACACAGGGTGGCTGCAGTGGCGAGTCATGATGTAAGCACCTGCTAGGTCCCTGAGAGCGGGCCAGAAGAATTGCCTCTAAATTAACAGTAAATCATTAAATTTTCACTGGTTTTGATCATCTAAAATGCTTAGTTTGAATTTTTTAATCTAATTTTTATTGATTAATCTTTAATTTTTATATTACAAATATAAATTATTCATAAGCCCAAAATGCACACAACACTGAAATTTCTAGTGGAAAGATAACTTTGTAACTATAGTTCTGAAACTGTCTCAATTCTAAGCTCCTTGCTGCCAATCAGTTGTTCATACACAGTGATTAATAATGTAAGGTTTCCTGGGAACACAATTGTACTTGAGAACAACTGACTGTGGTTGTAGATGTGAATTTGCTGCTTAAAGCTGTCCCCATTTTTATACTTTCAATATATAATAATGGTGTTGATATCTAGCTCTATTATTAGATCCCAGAGACACATCTCAGGCAGCTAAGTAGAAGCTAGCATGTTAAATCAGAAAAATAAAATATGGCAGAGAAGAAGCACAAGTGTGGGAAACGAGTCATGTTCCATTATGGAAAGGAGGAAGCTGTTCTCAGAGAAAAGGTGAGACTGTAGAAAAATGTGCACCTTAGTTCTTTTGAAAATTCTAAATACTAGCCGTTGTTATCTCCATGCCAATCACTGTCTGGACTTTTGCTCTGTTTTATTTTGGCCACCAATTTTGTATTTACATGTAATTTGCTTGCCATTGTATTTACATTTAAGCCACCTAATATAACCATGAAACTTCCTATTGGTGACATAATTTTCAGAGAAGGCATTTTCAAGAAACTCTGAAATATCCATAAATGAAGGCCAGCCCCCCCCAAAAAAAATGTAGGATGAAAAGAATTTAGTCAGTGGGTCCTAAGTTATAATCAGATAGGAGAAGCCTCCCTGTATTTATCATGCAGTAGGTGAAAATGGCTAAAAATAGTTTATTTTAACTTCCAAATAACAACAAGATAGAATTTTTTTTAGTGTTTTACCTTTAGAAAGAGATAAATGTTTTAGATAATGAATATTCTATTTACATTGATTATTCTTTATATTAACATGGACATAAATATGTTCAATTATGCTAAGTAAAAATCTTTTAAAAATTGTCTACCACATGTTATTTCAAATAATTCATAAACTCATTAAACTATCTGAAGAAGTTCTGGGCTCTCCAGATGACCTAGAATATGAGAAATCAATGACAAAGCAATATTTGCACTATCACACGTATTCACCCACAAGGTCTTAAGAAACGCCATCAGAAGACATGATAAAACTGACTGCAACCGAATGAATGCCTCGAGCGTTTTCTAGGACTCACTCTCAACCTTCAGCCTCACAGGCTTATGTTTGGGCAAATAGCCTAAGCCAATGAGACCCTGGGCCAGCTTCCTGAGCTGGAAATCTATGTAGTTTGGCTTGAAATTAACATTTTGTACAAAGAGACCCAGATTTTGATCTGCTGTAAACTCTGCAAATTGTGTACCCTATGCTTGTGGGCGTGTGTAAACACAGCTCTGGAATCTCGAAAGACATCAAGATAATGTTACCTCTTTTTTTAGTACTGTTGATTTGCTTACTATTGGTAATTCGGCAATTTCTTTTCTTTCTTTCCCTCCATTATGGAATTGTATTTAGAAGACTGATGCACAACACGGGCAACAATAAACATTTCTGCTTAATGCTTCATCCTCCAGGCATTGCTCCTCCTGGAGAACAGTCCGGAAAAGTACATGTTTACAGAACTGTTCTGTTCTCAGAGTATAAAATGGCAGAAACTGCTAATCACAGCTCAGACAAGCGGGGAGTCACCACCCCTCCACCATAATCCGTGCATTTGAGCAGCTGTGTTAAGAAACACCATCTCTGTGTCATTGTTAGCAGTTGGTTCTACCTCCAACTCTTATCAACAGAACACAGGGCCTAGCACTTTGGCAGAGAAAAAGAAAACAGAGTTGGGAACTGGGAGATGCTCAGAGAATAAAGTGCTTCCCGTTCAAGCATGGGGACTAGAGTCCAGAAACCCTGAGATCTTGTAAAAAGTCATGCAATTACAAAGCCAGTATGTTATCCCAGAGGCATAGAGATCTGTTGGGGGAGGGGCTGATATTAAAATCTAATTTCCTAATTGTTTCTTGATCTTGTCAATAAAGATGGCAGAAGTCAATCACTGGTCGAAGATAAAGAGGTGGGATTTTCAGGGTCCCAAGAGGAAGAGGAGGGAAAGAGATAGAGAAAGGGCTTTTTCAGTCAGGTATTGAAGGGGGGAGCAGGAGCCATGTAAGGTCGGGGGGCTACTGGTAGCCTCGGCAACCAGCAGATTTCTAATATAGAATAGCTGATTAGTTTAGAGCAATAGATTCTTCTCCCAGCAGCTATGTTATCTAGCTTGTTTTAAAATATTGAGATTGTCTGGTGTTTTCCATCCGTGGCAACTCAGGTGGGCAGGAGAAAGGGCACAGCTGCAGGGCAGTCATTAAAGGTTTGGCCGAGCTAGCCATGAGGGGTTGGAGGAGTGATCACAGTTCCCAGGGGTCAGAGAACCAGCTGGTGGTTGGAAGAGCAATGTCGGGAGTGGGACCAGCAGCAGCTTGTTCTCAGCTGAGCTGAGAGTGTGGCCCAAGAAGGTGATAGCCTGGCTTTTTAAAACTACATGCTATAGAGATCTCTGGACCAAGCTTGCTATCTAGACCAGCAGAATAGGCAAGCTTTGGTGTGAGAGACCCAACCTGACAAAATAAATTAGAGACCTTTTAAGGAGAACACTTGACATCAATTTCTGTCCACCCACACGTACACACATGCACACACACACACACACACACACACAACTGTCTATCTCAAATTAGCTATTAAAATAATTTTGTCCTGTTGATTATAAATTTCAGCATAGAAATATTTTAATGTACTGAAGTATAAGCTACTAAGTGTACTTGTAATAACTTTTTTCTCAATGCATTATTAATTAATAACCAATTTCTCCCTGAAAGGAAAATTGAATTATAGAACACCAGAAAATTAAACAATCCTATATTCGATAAAGGGCTAATATCCCATATATACAAAGAAATCAAAAAAATTAGACTCCAGACAACCAAATAACCCTATGAAAAATTGGGGGACAGAGCTAAACAAAGAATTCTCAACTGAGGAAACTCAAATGGGCTAAAAACACCTAAAGAAATGTTCAACATCCTTAGTCATCAGGGAAATGTAAATCAAAACAACTCTGAGATTCCACCTCATACCAGTCAGAATCGCTAAGATCAAAAACTCAGGTGATAACAGATGCTGGTGAGGATGTGGAGAAAGAGGAGCACTCCTCCATTGTTGGTGGGATTGCAAGCTGGTACAATCACTCTGTAAATCAGTCTGGCATTTCCTCAGAAAACTGGACATATAGCTGGAACATAAAATTAGAATGATATAGATGAGGACCCAGCTATATCATTCCTGGGTATATACCCAGAAGATGCTCCAACATATAACAAGGACATATGCTCCCTATGTTCATAGCAGTCTTATTTATAATAGCCAGAAGCTGGAAAGAATCCGGATGTCCTTCAACAGAGGAATGGATACAGAAAATGTGGTACATTTACACAATGGAGTAAATACTCAGCTATTAAAAACAATGAATTCGAGAAATTCTTAGGTAAATGGATGGGACTAGAATATATCATCCTGATTAAGGTAACTCAATCACAAAAGAATACACATGGTATATAATCACTGATAACTGGATTCAAGCCCAAAAGCTTGAAATGCCCAAGACCACAACACAACTCACAGACCACATGAAGCTCATGAAGAAAGAAAACCAAAGTGTGGGTGCTTCAGTCCTTCTTAGAAGGAATAACAAAATACTCATGGGAGCAAATGTGGAGACAAAGTGTGGAAAAGAAACTGAAGGAGAGGCCTTCTGGAGACTATTCCACCTTGGTATTCATCCCATGTGCAGTCACCAAAGGTAGACACTGATGTGGATACCAGGAAGTGCGTGCTGACAGGAACTTGATCTAGCTGTCTCCTTAGAAGTCTGCCAGAGTCTGACATATTCAAAGGCAGATGCTCACAGCTGACCATTGAACCCCATGATCATGGGGTTCCCAATAGAGGAGTTAGAGAGAAGACCGAAGGAGCTGAAAGGGTTTGTGGCCCCATGAGGAGAGCAACAATACCAACCAACCCAGAGCTCCCAGGGTCTAAACCACTAGCCTGGGAGCACATAGGGAGGGACTCATGGCTCCAGCTGTATATGTAAGGGAGGATGGCCTTCTTGGGCATAGGTGGGAGAGGAGGTCCTTGGTCCTGTGGAGGCTGGATGCCCCAGTGTGGAGGAATTCGAGGGTAGGAGGTGGGAGTGGGTACATATCATGCATGTGCTTTGGGTTCTAGGTTACCTCACTCGAGATGACATTTTCTAATTCCATCCATTTGTCTGCAAAATTCATGATGTCCTTGTTTTTAATAGATGAATAGTATTTCATTGTGTAGAATTATCCTATATCTTAACTGATCTATAACTGCAACTTAATAAATACTTTTGAGGTCCTGTTGTGGTATATCCATATAAATGGATGAGATGCAGGGCAGGTAATATGTATATAGCAAAAAAACTGTAAATCAGCATACTCCAAATTCATGCAGGAACACATCTATCAATGAAATGACTACTCAATTCACTAGCTTTCTCATTTCCCCTTGCCCTCCCCGAATTCATTTGGTCTTAAACCTTCAATCCATAGCCACCCTTCAATTATGTCCCCGTTAACAGATAAAGACAAAAGAAAGCACAGCTCTTTAAAACGAGTAATACATATATTGTGTAAGTAGGTTTTTTATATAAAATAAGACTCAAGTCAATTTTTTAATAAAATAGAAGTCTTGAAGCTGAACTAATGGCTCAGCAGTCAGGAACCCAGAATGTTCTTGCTGAGGACCTGAGTTCAGTTCTCAACATCCGTGCCGGACAACACCCATAACTCCTGCTGCAAGAGATATGATAGCCAATTTAGGCCTCCATAGGTTCCTGCACTCACAGACACATACTCCTACACACACACACACACACACACACAAAATTAAAAGTAAAACAAAATCTTTAAAAATAGATAAAAATGAAAGTTCTTCATCTTAACTGTTTCATATATTTCATATTGATATCCATCATGGACACTAATTAAAGCTTCTAAAAATCTTAAGAATATTTTCATTATTCCACATTATAAAACCATTAAGCATACCTGCATATACAAGACTTCCAGATTAAGATGTATTTTATATCATTTTTATGCTCTTTACTACATCAATGTGGAATAAATGTATAATTAAGTTTAGTTTTATTTATTCTTTTCTACAAAATTACCCCTATTAGTAATGACACAAATCAAAATCTGTCACGTATCAGACATTGGAGAGAAAAATGAAATCAAGACTATAAAATGTGTTCACCCTTAAATTATGGCAGAATATGGGAAGAACAGAAGATTAAGGTGTTAAATTAAAATTAGAATGCCTTCAAGTTAAATGGGGAAAAAAAAGCTTTAAGGATGAAGCCCCATGCAGTGTCCAACATGGCATGTGCTCTTACAGCAAGCACCCTGTGTCCTACGGCACTCTCTTACCCTTTTGTAGGGAAGAAAAATGAAATGTCAGCTGCCACATTCCAAGAATTACATCATATCCTTGTGCTCAAAGTAATAAATTCCATTAATATGCATAATTGTCTATATAACAGGCACCATAATAACCACTTTGTAATAGCTTGTCTCATAAACCCCTAAATCAACCTAATTAATTAAAATCAAAGTCCTAGTTCTGTAGACTAGATAAGTGAGACTTACAAGAAAGTAAATAAATGCTCTAATACATCACCACAGTGAGCAAAGAAGTCAGGACTGAGCCCAGCAGTGACAATGTCATCTGTGCCACAGACCTCAGGACCATAGGTGGCAAGCCTGGTAAAGATGAGTGATTATCATGGAACTTGGAAGGGAAACTAAATTACTTCCAGAGTGACCATCAATTCAGTCAACTGTATAGTCATGTGTACACTGCTCTACCATGTGAAATCATCTCACAGACCTCACATCACATGCTACTGGCTCACATCAACCATGTAGCCTCCATTCTGCTAATGACATCTATAACTTCTGCCCTTTATTTGAAATTGTACTTGTGAAGAAGTTGCAGAACTCATTTGATCCATAAGCCTCTGTTAGTTCCACTTTAACACATAAGACATCCATGTGTGTATTATTCACTTTTTATTGCTATGGTAAGACACCACAGCCAACAACTTCTTTCTTATAAAAGAAGTTGCTCAATTTAGGCTTACAGTTTCAGAAGGTTAGAGTCAATGGTGGCAAAGAAGGAGAAGCACAGTAAGAGAAACTTCTTTTTTTTTATTGGATGTTTTATTTACATTTCCTATGTTGTCCCCTTACCCCATCCCCCACCCACCCAGGAACCCCCAATCCCCTCACCCCTCCTCCTTCTTCTCTGTGGATGAGACCTCTATCTACCCCCCCAACTCCCACCTCCCCACCCTCAAAATTCCCACCCCCTGGGGCATCCAGCCTTCATGCAGTCAAGGTTCTCTTCTTCCACCTATGCCCAGCAGAGCCCTCCACTCTTACATATTCAACTGAAGCCCTGGATCCCTCCCTAAGTGCTCCCAGGCTGGTGGTTTAGACCCTGGGAGCTGTGGTTGGTTGGTATTGCTGCTCTCCTCATGGTGCCACAAATCCTTTCAGGTCTCCTTCAGTCTTCACTCTAACTCCTTTATTGAGAACCCCATGATCAGTTCAATGGCTAGTTGTGAGCATCTACCTCTGAGTATGTCAGACTCTTGAAGACCTCTGAGGAGATATCCATATCAGGCTTTTATCAGCATGCACTTCCTGACTTCCACATCAGCATCTACCTTTGGTGATTGCACATGGGATAGATACTCAGGTGGAGTGATCTTGAAATGGCCCCTCCTTCAGTTTCTGTCCCTCACTTTGTCTCCATATTTGCTCCCTTGAGTATTTTGTTGCTCCTTCTAAGAAGGACCGAATCACCCCCACTTGGTCTTCCTTCTTTATGAGCTTCATGTGGCCTGTGAGTTGCATCTTGGGCATTTCAAGGTTCTGGGCTAATATCCAATAATCAGTGAGTGAATACCATGTGTGTTCTTTTGTGATTGGCTTACCTCGCTCAGGATAATAATTTCTAGTTCCATCCATTTACCTAGGAACCTCTCGAATTCGTTGTTTTTAATAGCTGAGTAATACTCCATTGTGTAAATATACCACATTTTTTGAATCCATTCCTCAGTTGAAGGACATCTGGGTTCTTTCCAGCTCCTGGCTATTATAAACAAGGCTGCTATGAACATAGTTGAGCATATGTCCTTGTTATATGTTGGAGCATCTTCTGGGTATATGCCTAGGAGTGGTATAGCTGGATCCTCAGGTAATGCTATGTCCAATTTTCTGAGGAACTGCCAGACTGATTTCCAAAGTGGTTGCACCATCTTGCAGTCCCACCAACAATGGAGGAGTGTTTCTCTTTCTCCACACCCTCGCCAGCATCTACTATCACCTGAGTTTTTAATCTTAGCCATTCTGACTGGTGTGAGATGGAATCTCAGGGTTGTCTTGATTTGCATTTCCCTGACGACTAAGGATGCTGAACATTTCTTTAGGTGCTTCTCGGCCATTCGAGTTTCTTCTGTTGAAAATTCTTTGTTAAGCTCTATACCCCATTTTTTAATAGGGTAATTTGGTTGTCTGGAGTCTAATTTCTTGAGTTCTTTGTATATATTGGATATTAGCCCTCTATCAGATGAAGGATTGGTAAAGATCTTTTCCCAATTTGTTGGTTGTCGTTTTGTCCTATTGACAGTGTCCTTTGCCTTACAGAAACTTTGCAATTTTATGAAGTCCCATTTGTCAATTCTTGAACCCACACTCCTATGGTCACTTGATCTTTGACAAAGGAGCTAAAACTGTCCAGTGGAAAAAGGACAGCATTTTCAACAAATGGTGCTGGTTCAACTGGAGGACAACATGTAGAAGAATGAAAATTGATCCATTCTTATCCCCTTGTACAAAGCTCAAGTCTAAGTGGATAAAGGACCTCCACATAAAACCAGATACACTGAAACTAATAGAAAAGAAGGTGGGGAAGAGCCTCGAATACTTGGGCACAGGGGAAAAGTTCCTGAACAGAACTCCAATGGTAAGAGAAACTTCTAAAAGCTTACATATCAAAAGCAACAAACAGGAGGCAAAGAGTCACTAGGAAAGAAAGGCATGGGTCTTTTGAAACTTCAAAGCCAGCCCCAGTGACACACCTCCTTTAATTCTTCCCAAACTGTTCCACCAGCTGGGGATCAAGCATTTGAATACATGAGCCTAAAAGATGAGTAATGTCTACTGGACAATGCTCTGGTACAGAGAAAAGGGGGCAAAGGGCAACATGGTTCTCTGAATTATGGGAACATGGAAGAACTTGGGGGAAAAAAAAACCTCTTGATATCAGACAAATCACTGCCTGAGCTGGTAGGTAGTTATATAACATGCCTACAGGCAGAGAGACAATTAAATCAAGTGTTGTATTCCTTATCTGTGCTCTAAATTAAGCCCAGACTTAACATGACCTGTGCTAACTTTCTCCCTCAACATTTCATTGGTAACCAAGAATATCTTAAAGCAAACTTTAGTAATGTGCAGATGTCAAGTTACAATATAAAAATGAAGTTAAGAAAATGGGTGGAAAGAGAAAGCTTTGAAAGAAGATCAGTCAAAAGAATTTTTCGGTGAGCTGTAAATAAGAAGTCCCCAAACATGATAGAAAGAAAAAATGACCCCCCAAAAGTTGTCCTCGACCCTCCACATGTGTGCCATCTGGCATGTGTGCACCTGCACTCACACAGACTCACACACAAACACACACAGACACACATGATGCTTATATACATGATAATTATGTGTATGAAGAGAGTTTTTAATAGTAAAAGAAAGGTAAAAATAGAACAATTCTGGGTTGTTTTCCTTATAACTGCTGGAAGATGAAAATTCTCATTCATCTATGGAAAGGTCAGCAGATTTTTGGGTTTCTTTTTTTTTAGGTTTTATAGCTTAAACTTCTGGAAAATGAGAAAAGCACACATATAAAAAGAGCACAATTAAATATTTAGGTGACACTCAGGTGCCATTAAAACTGTGACAGACACAGTTTTTAGTGGGTAAGGTATCAGCAACCTCACCATGTATATCTGGGAAGTGCCTACTGAGTATCTATCCATAAGAAAATTCCTCCTAAGGATGGATTTCCCACTTCAAAGATGTCTGCGGTTCAAGTTCATTCAGATCAGTAGTTCTCAACATTTTAAGTGTCGTGGTAACCCCAACTATAAAATTATTTTTCTTGCTAATGTGTAATGGTAATTTTTCTACTGTTATGAATTGCAATGTAAACATCTGATATGTGGGTGGTCTTAGGCGACCCCTGTGAAAAGGGGTCCCCTTACTCAACCCCTAAAGGATCATGACCCACAGACTGAGAAATATTGGTTCAGATGGTGTACCTAAATTCATGAAGGGAAAATTCTACAGAGTGATGAGACTGAAGTATGAACAAACATGAGGCCGTATATTTTGTTGGTAAAAAGGAGCTTGTGATGTATGGAATCACCTAAACCCTTTAATGAAAAACTGGTCAAAGAATGCAGGCATTCTTGTATACTTCTGTTGGTTAGAGAATGTATGCAGCTTTGAGTAAGAGACACTGCATCTTAACCTCAGCCTCCCAGAAACAGCATATTATCTGGATATGTCTTACATACATAATTAGAGGTACTCACTGGGGAACATAGGCATGATCTGGTGACTCCCTAATGCAACTAAGAACCTAGATTACTCTAACTTTCCATTCCTCTCTATTATGTTCCTCTGCATTCATGTTTGTATGTGCTGTGTGACTTCCTGGGAAGATGTGAGCATCTCTTTGTCACAGATAGGATTCTCATAGACCAAAGTAACTCTTACTTATGCCCACATGCACACACACACATGCATGCACGCATGCACACACGCATGTACACACTGCAAATATGTACAAAATATTAACACGATTTCAACATAAGAATTATTTTTCTTAATGTCTTCATAATTAGGCATATGTAAACTGATCTGAGTAAGGACATTTATACTGGGACTAACCATACTTACTTTTCACTTATTGATAACAGACAAAAAAAAAAGAGGATTTCTTTGCATTTCTTTTCTTTGATGCTTCCACAAGGCCTTCCCAAGGGACATTCAATGTGGAGGAAGCACATCAAAGTCAGCAATTAGTGTTTTGATCAGGACAGTGTGCCACATTTCATTATTCAATTTGTATCGGGGATTTTGACCTTTGAAGAGAATTTTCCTTTCTGCTTAAAGACCAAAGGATTCTCTTTCATGTCTAATAACCTTCTTACTCTTACCAATTAGGGATTTTGTTGGTGATTTTTTTAATAAAGGCCACTTTATAAGTCATTCAACAAAGGAGTCAGTGATAGTTGACTAGATGATAGTCAAAGTGCTTGGAAGAGTGTGACTGTCTTTGCATTATGCATCTGCAAGCATGCAGATTGGTGTGTGACATGCAGTATCTTGTTCCTGAAGCAAAGCACTGTCTCTGTCTCTGTCTGTGTCTCTGTCTCTGTCTCTGTCTGTCTCTATCCCTCTCCCCCCTTCTGTGTGTGTGTTTTTACACATGTACACACACATGAGCACACAGGTGAAGTCCACATGTATGTACATGCATGTGGATGTCAGAGGACAGCCTTGGGTGTCCTTCCACTGGTGCCACCCATCTACTATTTTAGGTAATGTCCCTTTTTGATCTCATGTAGTGGTTCTCAATCTTCTTAATGCTGTGACCTTTTAATACCATTCCTCAAGTTGTAATGACCTCTAACCATGAAATTCATTTTTACTTCATAACTGTAATTTTGCTATTGTTATGAGTGATAAGATAACTATCTGACATACAAGATATCTTACATTTGACCCACAAGGGATCATGACGTACAGGTTGAAAATCATTGGTCTAGAGCTTACCAAACATGATGAGGCTTGCTTGTGCCATGGGATTTGCTTGTCTCCGCCTCTCCAGAGTCATGATTGCAAGATATTCAGTATCAATCTTGCTTTTCTTTATGTGAGTTTTGGGAATCAAAGTAAGGTTCTCCTGCTTTCACCATTAGCACTTTCCCAACTGATCATCTCCCCAGATCCATGTCTTCTTGCCAACTGGGTATCTTTCATTTACATTGTGGAAAAAAATTACTTCTTAGTATTGGACAGAGAACCTAATAGAGTTGGCGATATGAAAAAACACTATAGACACTTGCTTCACCAATGCCAGTGTGACTGCAGGCAAGAATGCACATGCTACAACATGCCTGTGGAGGCCAGAGAAAAATTGTGAGAGTCATTTCTCTTCGTGTGAGTTACACCATGTGAGTGCTGGAGATCAAACTCAGGTCATCAGACATGGTGACAAGTACCTTTCAAGCCTCCTTAAACACCTTGACAGCACTGTATCTCAGTTTTATTGTGGACAGAAGTCATCCATTACAAACAAACAGCAGGGATAAGCACAGGCAAGCAAAGATGATCATCTGAGTTTTTCTTTGTGTATTCACTGAGCATGCTGGGAAAATCCACAAAGAGATGCTTCTGAGATAACTTAGTGATGGTTACACTTCTAGATATACTGAAAGATGAAGGCTGCAATGGAATCCTAAGTCTGAAGGACAGTGGATTCAATTTGCAAATGAACTAAATGACACACAGGGGCTTTTTTTCCTCCTTCTTCTAAGTCTTAAGTAAGCCACAAAGACAGCAAAGCTTAGATTTGTGATCATCCTCACAGAGCCAGAGCCTTCTTGCATGCTAAACACACAGACATGGCCAAAAGGAATGAATGCTCTTGACAGTTACCAGAATTCCTCTGAGTCTGATGCGTTAGAGTACAGTAGAATTTCCACTCAACTGTGAGGCGCCCACACACTTTTTTTCAAGCATATGCCATATCAAAAGACTTTCCAGAATATAATTGTTCATGGAAGCTCCTGAAGAAAATGAAGAAAATATTATGAAATAAAACAAACCAGGATTATGTTTATATTTGGAATGCCATGTTTTGAGACTCTGATTTTGCAACTTAAAAATCTCATTTAAAATAACAGCTTATACAAGAACAATAATTTAAAATGCCTCCATTCCTTTAGCAAAAATCCCCATGCTAATTATGTAAGGCTCACAGTTCAGCCAAGTTTCTTTGTCTTCTTTTATCTTTTAAAGGGACACAGGGTAGCCATGCTTCCATAAGTGCCTGCAATTGCAAGATAATAATAGGATGATTTTTTTCTCTTAAATTTTTGTGTTTTATATATTTCTAAAAATTGGTGTAGAATATGAAAAGGAAATGGAACTGAAAAGGGAGACAACTTCAACATAAAAGCCCTTCTCTTCAAAGAGGGAGGACTTGGAGAAATAAAACAACACAGATTTTTTTTCCTTATCTTTATTTAAATATAGATTACAAATTTAGTAATAATAATTTATTTTCAACGCCTATGGTAATAATGTATGGAAAAAATGAGAAAATCTTAGGAGAATGTTTTCATAGACATTGATAATGGTCATATAATAAAATTATTTAGATGAGACTTAGATATAGTTCCATTGGTAAAAATCCTTGCCTATCATGCATAAAGTCCTGAGTTCTATCCTCAGCATAACATAAACAAGACATTGTGGAACATGCCTACAATCCCACCATTCAGAAGGCAGAAGCAGAAGTTTCAAAAGTCTGAGGTTATCTTCTGTTATATAGGAAGCTCGAGATCTTCTCTTAACACCTATCAAAACAAAGAAGGCGTTTTTAAAATGTCTTTAAATTTAGTCTACAAATTGGTTTTCTTTAAATTTAATTTTTTATGTGTATGCATGTTTTGCCTGCATGTATACACCCTACATGTCTAGTGCCCAAAGAAGCAAGAAAAGGGTGTCAGATCCTCTGGGACTGGAGTTACAGACAGTTGTCAGTTCCATGTGGGTTCTGAGAATTGAATCGAGGCCTCTGTAAGAGCAGTAAGTTTGTTTCCTTGCTTGCTTGTTTGTTTGTTTGTTTGTTTGTTTTTAACTACTGAGCCATCTCTCCAGCCCCCAAAACTGTACTTTAATCTTACAATTCCTAATTAACTTTGGGTTCTGATCTTTAGAGTTAAATAAACAAATAAGACTCTTGTGAAGGTCAAGTTCCCAAGGAGCATGTATCAAGATTAAGCTTAACATCCAGGTTAGGCAAGACTAATGTACCTGTTAGGTACATTAGCTGTACCTCAGAAATCTGAATGACTTTTTTGGCACTGACTACCTCTCTACTAGAACGTGCCTCTCGTAAAGGATCTCCTTCATCCCTCTCCAGAAGAGAAGAGGAAACACAAGAAAAACTGCCTGGTGCAGAGCCCCAGTTCCTACTTTATGGATGTGAAATGCCCAGGTCTTTAGCCATGCACAAATGGTAGTCTTGTGTGTTGGCTGCTCCACTGTTCTCTGTCAGCCTACAGGAGGAAAAGCAAGGCTGGCAGAAGGATTCTCCTTTAGGAGGAAGCAGGACTGAAAGCCCCTAATTCAAGATGAGTGGGAACATTCCCAATAAACACATTTTATATACGGGGCTTATCATGTTTAACTGGTAGGAAGGTATGCCTCTAGTATTCCAAGACAACCAGAAGAGTGATTCTTTGGGTCAAGAAAGCCTTGAAAATTAAAGTCCACTCAAAAGTGAGGTTTAATGGTCATCACGATGATTCAGCCAACAGAGACACTTGACGACAAACCTGTCTTAGGTCCCCAGAACCTACATCGTGGAAGGAAAACCCAGACTCCCTCAAGTTGTCTCTGACTTCCACACTTGAATCAGGGAATGTCTGTGCTCCCTTCTTCCCTAACCCAAGCAAATAATTGTAAGAAAAAAAATTAAAGAAAATGAGATTTAAGTGTTAGTAAAAATTCTGAATGCAAGTTGAACATACAAGTCTCTTTAGCTTCTCAGTGTAACAGCACCAAGAAGGCCATTCTTGAGTGAGTCTGTTTGTATCCAGTTTCTAAGGCTCTGTTCCTGCAGTGCTATCTGCCATGATTCCCTCCATCCCTTCTTTAAATCCTTTCTCTACCCCACCTTTGTGTTAACATGGATATGATTCACGAAGTGCTGGCCCATGTGCAAAGCTGCTATATGGGATCTCTCCCCAAGGTGTTACCAATACAATAATAACTGAATGATTCATACATTCACAAAAAAACCAATTAGACTCCTTTCTGTGAAAAATTAGAGCAACAGGAAGGAACACAGAATTGGGGGAAAACAGATAAAAGTTAAAAATTCTTTGAGGCAGAGTATAGTTCTATTTATCACATGAAGAAATGTGGAAAAGAGGAATTTCATTGGGTTATCATCAGGATATATAAAATAATACATATCTTTCAATGTACATCCCTGAATAAAAAAAGAGAAAAATAAAATATATTTTATTATTTATAACAAAATTCTCCTTGAAGACTTCCTAATTAATGGTCTATTTTGCATTCAAATGTTAGAGACATTGCAGTTTTGTGTTTTAAGGATTAAGTGCTGGGAGATGCCTAGGAACTGCATCAGCAACCAGCATGGCACAATCACACTGAGGGTTCAGCATTGGCATGCATGCCTTGGTGGTCACCAACAGTTCTCTTATTGGACTTAAGACCTCTCAACAGAGGGAAACCATGCCTGGTACTAGAAGCTTAGTTAATTATTCAGTGTTAGTGGAGTCATTAATATGGGAGGAGAATCTACAACCACCAATTTATTAAACCAGATTAATCCCTCTCAATAATCTAAACAGTTGTCCATCTACCCACAAATAAGTGAGGTCACTACCCCTCATCAAGGAAACATCTCTTTGATACAAAGACCACTACAGAAACCCACAACCAATTAAAATTCAGATTATGAAGCCCAGTCTCCAATGAAAACATCTATGAAACAATTCTCACACCTAAGGCTCAGGAAACATTGCAAAAGAGGGGAGAGAAATTCTGTAATAGCCAGAGGAATGATGTTCGCTGTGAGATTGTCTTCTAGAGAAGTCAGAAGCTATACTCATAAAATCCCACAAGGTTGCCTCAATATGAAATTAATAAGGACAACAACAAAAGGTAGGCCAATGTGGACAGAGAGAAGACTATGAGGTATCAAACCTACACAGAGAACTACAGGCAACTAAGGAAAGCTGAAAGCGAGAGAAATCGTTTTTCCCAGGGAAGAGCACACAAACTGGTTATCTAATACCAAGTGCTCAGCCCGGAAAACATATACACAAGTAACATTATACAGACTGAGCAGGTTATATTTAGGAATACACACACACACACACACACACACACACACACATACACACACACACATACACACACACACACACACACACACACACACACACATACATGCATTAGCAATGAATAAAAAAAGACACCATGAATTTGAAAGTGAGCAAAGAGGGTTATATAGGAAGGGTTTGGTGGGAAGAAAGGGAAGATAGAAACATTTGTAATTATATTATAGTATCAAAAACAATTAAAACAAATAAGAAAAGTTTACTTGCAATTGCATGTGCTATACAGAGTTGAGTATTGCAGTCGGTTCACATCCCTTGGAACATATTTCCCTGGACCATCTTGTCATTCCTGGATGCAGAGCATCCACCATCTTCCCAAGTGAAAGATGTGCCCAAACACGGGAAGAATTGCTATGAAAAACCATGTTTGTCATTCTCCAGAAGCCAGAACTAATTGAAATTAAAATTGACACGTTTTAAACTCCAATCCTGACTTAGCTATTATTTTAGCTATGTCATCTATATTCTCTGTGTCCTCAGCTTTCTCCATGGTAAGTCAGGGCAAACCATGCTATTGGTGAGGTTTGAAGGGTTGAATAAGTTTAAATAAATAAATAAGTAAATAAATAAATAAATAAATAAATAAAATTTTGTTATGTTTTATGATTATAATATAATTACAGCATCTTCCCCTTTCCTTTCTTCTCTCTAAACCCTCCCATAAACTCATATATCTTCTTTTTCAAATTCATGGCTTCTTTAATCGTTGTTATATGTATATGTGTGTATACACAGACACACAAACACACACACACACATATATATATTTGTATTATGTGTTTTCAGGACTCTTTGGTTTTAGATAACCACTTCATGTGCTATTTTGCTATTTTCAAGGCTATAGCCGATTCTCAGTGCCTGAGAACAAGAATAAACACAATGTTCAAAGATGAGCTGACTTCCCCAGGGGCAGCTGTCAGACAATAATTATTTAATGAGGTCAACTGGAGGCACCTTCTGTATTGTTTTTCATAGGTTTCCAAGTGGGGTTTGAATCCCACTAGTCTAGAGTGGTAACCAGCAAATCAGGAGCACCTAGTGACCTTTGTCTACTTTCCATGTATTCTTTCTGTTTTCTCTCGCTCCCACAACCCACCCTCTGTTTTTGTTTGTTTGTTTGTTTGTTTGTTTGTTTGTTTTGTTGTTGTTGTCGTTGAGGTTTTGGGGTGTTTTTTTTTTCAGTGCTGGGGATTGAACCTAGAGCCTTGTGCAAACTAGGCAAGTACTCTGCCTCTGACCCACACACCAAACTCCCATCACCTAAATCAATCAGAAGATACAGGGAAGTTATAGGCAATGCCTAATGCTTGCTACTACCAAAGACTCACTGGTCCTGTGTAAACAATCTGACCCCTGGCAAAATTGGAAGTTAATTTTCAACAACTCTGGCTTACACTAGAACAGAGTAAATAAAATTTTGTTTTTGGTCTTGAAGTAAAGATTGACCCACAGTGGTTATATCAATGTACCTGTAGCCACAACCGTATACATGCATTTGTAGTCTGTAGGACAACTTCCAGATCATTTTTGGTTGTGGTATCTATTTTCTTGACCCTGCAATGATATAGTAGAACAAGGTAAGAACTGTCAGTTCACCTCTAATTTATTTACAAATGAACTAAACAGATGAGTAGCCAAGAGACTATACTTTTGAGCCAGTTTATAAACAAAATATTCCCATCTTCTATTACATGGGAACTAGCACAGCATTGAGCATGAGTACAATCAAAGAGGTTCACCCGTTTTTATTTTACAAATTGAGAATCTATTAATATTGTAAAAATTACATTCTTGAAATTACTAGCAGTTTAATTGTTCGTGTTCACATTTGTCTTAAATTCAGATACTTGGCTTAATTCTTATATTAGTTCTAAGATTTGTTGCTAATTTAGGAATCTTTTTTTTTATTTATAGTACCATATATTATGCATGTATGTTGTATATAAATACACATGTATTTTGTAATCTACTTTTTTCACTTTTTTTATTGGATAATTTATTTACATTTCAGATGTTATCCCCTTACTCCATTTCTCCCCCCACCCCCACCCAGGGACCCCCTATCCTATCCCCCCTCCTCCTGCTTCTATCAGGATGTTCCCCCACCTATGCCCCCATGCCCACCTCCTCACCCTCGAATTCCCCCACACTCGGTGTCCAGCTTTCATGGAACCGAGGACCTCCTCTCCCACCTATGCCCAACAAGGCTATCATCCCCTACATATACAGCTGGAGCCACGGGTACCTCCCTAAGTGCTCCCAGGCTGTGGTTTAGACTCTGGGAGCTCTGGTTGGTTGGTATTTTTGCTCTCCTCATGGGGCCACAAACCCTTTCAGCTCCGTCAGTCTTCTCTCTAACTCCTTCATTGGGAAACCCTTGATCAGTTCAGTGGTTAGCTGTGAGCATCCACCTCTGTATATGTCAGACTCTTGTAAACCTCTAAGGAGACAGCTAGATCAGGCTCCTGTCAGCATGCACTTCCTGGTATCCATATCAGTGTCTACCTTTGGTGACTGCACATGGGATGGATACCCAGGTGGTGATGTTCACCCTTTTTAAGAAGTCAAGTCTCATCTCCAGGAAACATGAGGCTCTTCGCTGCCTCTCTCGACCATTTGCTGTACAGTTGACTATCAAGCATTTCATATAATTGAATCAAATTTGACCTACATTTTGGATGATTCCATCATCATGTAATTTTGATTATTCTGTCAGAGAAAATAATGTATTTCCCAATAGGAAAATAATTCTATGTAAAGCAAACATGATTATTGTTCTGTATTAGAGCCTTCTCTTTAAATCACTACTGAGTTTTCTTTCCCATTCTATTTGTTTTTATTCTTCAAACTTTCTTGGTCATGAGTGCTAGACAGTGGTAGAAATGTAGATCAAAACACAGAAAATAGAAAAAAGGGGAGCTTCTTTTTGACACTTTCTCTTTGGAGGACCATATTTAAATCTATTTATACATAAAATGATCTTTCTAATTTTTATCAGGAAATGGCAGATAGTGAAATACTTTTTGAAATATTTAAATTCTTATATTTATTCATTTACAATGTGATTGTGTGTATGTGTTTGTATGTGTGTGTGAATTTGAGTGTGTGTGTGTGTGTGTGTGTGTGAGAGAGAGAGAGAGAGAGAGAGAGAGAGAGAGAGAGAGAGAGAGAGAATATTTGAGTGTGTACACTTCTGGAATAGAGGATCATTTGCTGGAGTATGTTCTCTCTTTTCACCATGTGCATCCTGGGATAAAACTCCAGGACTCAGGGGTAAGTTTCTTTTTCCACTAAGCCATCTTGCTTGCCCTATTTAGCATATTTGCAGTAGAATTAAATATATAAGGAGGTCCAATCTCACTTTTAAAAAGTCAATTTTTTGTTTTAGTAATTTCCAAACCTAGATCAAACATCTACTTATTTTGCTTAGAAAAGTAAAAGCCATTTGTACTATTGACAAAACATGTAGAAATGGCTATTCCTGGTTGTCAACTTGACTATATCTGGAATGAACTACAATCCAGAACTGGACAGCTCACCTGTAATCCAGATCTTGAGACTGAAAGACACAAGATTCTGACCTGGATCTTGGCATGGAGATCTTGAGGCATAGGGGCCATGAAAAGCTTAGTCCCAATCAAGGTAGTACATGCATTTAATCCCAGGAGACTGAGGCAAAGAGACCTCTGAGTTCAAGGTCAGCCTGGGACAAAGTAAGTCCCAGATCCAAGCGTGTCTGTAGACACCTTTAATCTAGACCACACCTTCAGCTGGAGGCCTACATAAGGACATAGGAAGAAGGAAGATTCAATCTTCTTTACCTGCTTGCATTTTCTTGCCAGCACCTCTGTTGGAACCTACTTCTACAGAGGACTAGCTGAAACAACTAGCCTGATGGGACTGAACAACTACTAGATTCTTGGATTTCCCATTCACAGCTGACCATTGTTGGAGAGTTGAACTGCAGACTGTAAGTCATCACAGTAAATTCCCTCAAATAGAGAGACATTCCATAAGTTCTGTGATTCTAGAGAATCCTGACTAGTAAACCTCTATAAAGGTCTAGTTGAGTGACCTCATTACAGACCAATTAGAATTTCCACACATTGTAGCATGAAAATACAGTCCTGACTAACAGAGAGTTATTTCATAAGGTTTCTTAGAACTGCTGGTTTTCAGGTTTGGTTTATCTGCTAGCAATCCTTCCTTTTACTCCATCATGGTCCAATCTGAGCTAAGCCTAGACTATCTGTCATTTAGGACATTGTCAGTGGCATTGTCATTTCAGAATGTCACTTAAACTTAACAGACCTGAGGTCCAGGAGTGAGGCTGGGCATCCCTGTGGATTCCAGCTGAGGTCCAGGAGTGAGGCTGGGCATTCCTGTGGATTCCAGCTGAGGTCCAGGAGTGAGGATGGGCATCCCTGTGGATTCCAGCTGAAGTCCAGGAGTGAGGCTGGGCATCCCTGTGGATTCCAGCTGAGGTCCAGGAGTGAGGCTGGGCATTCCTGTGGATTCCAGCTGAGGTCCAGGAGTGAGGCTGGGCATCCCTGTGGACTTGAGAGTCCACAGTTGATACTGTGGATGTGAGATATCTCTTCTCAGAATCCCAGCACTATGTGTATCATATGACACTGAAACTTATGTGCAGTCAGAGGGATGTGGAAGAATCATGATATTGGCCATGCTGACACTGTCACCTCCTCAGAAAGGTTCTACACAAAGTAGAAATTACATATAATTGCAGAACAGCAATTTTGTTATATGTAATGTGTGGCCAAATATAGGAAATACATTCTTACTGTACTTGTGCTCCAAGTAGGAATTCTGTTTTTGCTAAATGATCTACTTGTTGTAATTTACAAAATCACCATATATAAAATTAAAAAGTGTAGCTGTAACTTCACTTTACTTGAGCTCCGTCAAACCAGAAAAATAAAAAATTTGTCTCCTCTAGTTTCAAAGGTGGTATCATGGGAAAGTTCTGTTTCTGTTCTCCTCATTCTAAAACTCAAGTCTCATCTCTGTGTGACTAAGAGCTTCGGGTATTTCTTGAGCTTCAGGATGTAGAAAGACAGCTGCCTCTTTCCTGCCTCTCAGATGCCATTTAACACCCTCCTACTCAGCCAGAATTGGCAGAGGGGCTGAGCAGAGAATATGCTCCATAAAGGGAATTATAAACAGGATGTATTCATACAATAGGAAGGGAAAATGAAGCAGATTTCAGCACAATATGAACTGATTTACTTCAGACAATGACTATCTTCCTATCAAGACTATACAATTAAGATCTCGCACACTTAGATTTTCCTTAAAGCGGGGAATTTTCTCTCATTAAGAAAATTAGAATAATCTGTCCACTCCCACTCTTCTGAATGCGTAATTATTACTTAAGCCATGATTATTATGCTTAAGAAATGTCAGCCTTGATTTAGCCCCACCTGGTCCCCACCACCCACCTTCATTTCAACTCAGGAATTCTCTTTGTTAATTGCTTTTCGGGTTCTTTGGTGATGATTGGGTGCATTGAGACCACAGTTAACAGCTCCCTGTATCCGTGCTCTTTGCAAGGCAACTTTGAAGGTCTTACCATGAAAAGCAAAGCCTATTTCCTTTCTTTATAAACCTGAATTGGCCTTGTGGCTTGTTCTTGCTAAGATGTTATAGTAGTAACAGTCTGTCCCCTGTAAACCCTAGGTGGTTTGCTTTTCTTTTGAAAACATGTCACCATGCTGCTACCACATGAATAAGCCTGGACCAATCTCAGAGGCTGAGAGAACATTGAAAAGAGTCTCATTGCTCCAGCTGATGCCAAATGACCTTGAAATATGTGAAGACAGTCCAGCCAAAGGCAGGAAAGCCACTGATTAGACCCATGGCTGACCCAGATGCATGAGGGAGTTGTTAATCCAGATGATATAATAAATAATTACTGTTTAAAACCATTCCTTTTGGGGTGTTGTTACACAGCAGTACTGACTGATACATTAAAATGTAATTCTGTTCTTTAAACACTTTATTTTGCCCTAAGACTTCTTATAGGCCATTCAATATGTGGGCACAGATTTGTAATACATGTACTACTTTAGAGTCACACATTGAGACTTTTCACATGGACTGAGTGTGTGTGATAGTCTACTTTTAACACTTATTCATATTTAGCTTATATGGCCTCTGTATTTGTCAGCTCAGAATACCGTAACAAGCTACTGCAGTTGGGTGGTTTTATTAATGACAAAAATTTCTTTCTCAGAACTCTAGAAGCTGAGAAGTCCAAGATTAAGGTACAGACAGATTGGCTTCTTTAATGGGGGCCTGTCTTCCTGATCTGTCTTCCTGATCTGTCTGCTGTTCCCTTCTCATGGCTTCCCCAAGGACTGAAGCAGGGAGAGAAAGTGACAGGGATGGGGAGAAGGACAGAAAGGGAGGAGGCAGGAAAGGGACCATCTGCTTTCATGCCTGATCTTAAATCCCACTGCATCAGGATCCCACTCCTATGACCATGTTTAATTTTAATTACTTCCTTACTCCGTGTGCAGTCTCGTTGGAAATTAGAGCTTCAGCTTATGAACCTTAGAGGATATAATTCAGTTCATAATGGCACTGCTTAGAGAGGCCTTTCCTTGGTGTCTGGTATTTGCATTTAGATTTTCCTAACAAAGGAGATTAAAAGCAAACAGACAAAAGCCTTATTTAAGATAGTCTTCATAGTGTTCATTCAAACCACCCCCTTGCTAATAATTCTTTAGTATGCAGTAACTTCATGCTCTGTCCTAGTACAAATATCTAGTCAGTTGAAATAGAGCATTTTAAATTCAATTCAGCACAAACATTTTTTTCTATTAAAGTTAGGAAGTAAATAATTAGCAAACTAGAAAATTTTTCGTCATTTGCAGACAAAATGGCCAGGTCATTCCTTCTGGGCCTCGTGTGTCTGTTGATACTGCATCTTATAGTTTCCAGGACTGTATTTAAAATCACCAGCAATACCATCTAAAGTCTCTGAGGGCTACCTCTCCTTAATGACATCGGAAAGTTTCCTAAATGGAGTAACTGATCATGTAAAGTATACTGTTCCCATGGAAACCTCAAGATAATATTAAAAACTATATAAGCATCTTTCTCCACAAGAAAAAAAATTTACATACAAGGAATTTCTTTCAAGATAAACAAAATGGCTTAGGTTTTGCTTGATATAAATAATGTTTCTAGTGGCATAGATGCTGCTCTGTCTTAGTCACCGTTGTGTATGAGTTCAGTCACTTCCTTCAGAGTGCACTATGCATTATGCTGATTTTTGCAGTCTGCCTTGTTGCCATCTTGAATTATTTAAATTGATTTATCTAGTCTCTGAAGTAGACTTTAGTAAAATTCTATAATGTGTTAGGTACTATTATTAGTTCTAGGGTTATGGTGACATCCCACTAAAAATAAGGTACTACTCCAAGAACTTTACAGCTAATGTTGAAGATG
The DNA here is from genome assembly GCF_004785775.1 of Grammomys surdaster. Classification (NCBI taxonomy): domain Eukaryota; kingdom Metazoa; phylum Chordata; class Mammalia; order Rodentia; family Muridae; genus Grammomys; species Grammomys surdaster. The sequence continues at coordinate 10,092,662 of NW_021620966.1, read as the reverse complement.
ACAAGTTCCAAATGAATACGAAGTACACTGTCCAGCACCACAATCTGTTATGAAAAAGCAAATCAAGATAAATGGATAGAGTAGAGGGATCCAGTCTAAGTGTGTGTGTGTGTGTGTGTGTGTGTGTGTGTGTGTCTCTGTGTGTGTGTCTGTGTGTGTGTCTGTGTGTGTGTCTGTGTGTGTGTCTATGTGTGTGTGTATCTGTTTGTGTGTGTGTGTGTGTGTCTAGTGGAGGAAAATATCCAGACAAAAGAAGTAGCCACTGTCAAGACCTTAAAATGGTAACAACTTTATTTTAAAATGTTAAGCTCAAGCAATATTCCCGATTCTTTTAACCATATTTTCTTGGGCGTTTTATTTTATAGGGACAAGACCTTATATAAGGAGACAAAGCAAGTTGTCTAGGGAGGTTTTCTAAGATCAGGTCCTGGAACTGCAGTGATGGCTCCGAGGTTAAGAACATTGGCTGCTCTTGGAGAGGAGCGGGTTTATTTCTCAATATCCCCATGGCAGCTCATAACCATCACTAATCCTGAACACTCACACAGACATTCATGCAATACACATAAAATAAAAAGAAATACATTGTTAATTCTGCCTTCAGCCTTGGCCAGAAAGCGTCTTCCTGCAGTGAGCAGCAATTAAGGCAGAAGTTCACAACTGGTCAAAATGGTGAGATTAAGTACCTACTAAGGTCTCGTATGTGTGGGTGCACACACACACACAGCTCTCCAAGGCTCAAGAAACAAGATGGATAGACCATAAGAGCTGGAAGACGGGAAAGAGCGCTGGGAAATCCTGTCTGCTGGACTGGAAAAGGCCCTTACACTCAGGAACTCACTGCAGCAATGGTCACCTGAACAGGAACAGTCAACAGTCTGATGAGCAACAATAATTTGAAGCTGTGAGTTATTAACAACAACAAAAAGACATGAAGATGAGAGGGAGACCTGCTGGAGTGTCTGGGGTGAGCAGAAGGGAGGAGGTGGGACGCTCTGCAGTCCAGATGCATTGATTACATGCATGCCATTGTCAAAAATACATAAAAAGATATTTGTCTTCTCCAAAAGGCTATATGGGGCTGGAGAGATGGCTCAGAACTTAAGAGCACTTGCTGCTCTTGCAGAGAACCCAGGTTCAATTCCCAGTGTCTACACAGTGGCTGACAACCAACTATAACTCCAGTTCCAAGGGACCCAGTGGACTCTTATGGTCTCTGGAGGTACCAGGCACACACATGGTTCACATATATACATGCAAGCAAACACTGATACACATAGAACACAAATAAAGAAACATTAAAAATGATGTGTACCAAAAAAGAAACAAAAAAAAAGAAATACATTGTAAAAAAAAATACAGTTGTTGAAGCCCTTAAGTCTGTCTGGCTCTGCCAGGCTCATCACATCATCTCAGGATTAGTGTTAAGTTGGGGTTTGTAAGTCAATTGGTCACTTTTTGCTCTACTTCCTATCACCAACTTTTCCAAGGTATTTATTATCACCTGAAACACCTAAGATCTTTTGCACACTGCTTTAAACATGGAGGATAGCTCACGGATAGGTAAACTGTGATGCTCACAACCCCAAACTCTGTATTCTTCTTTGTGCTGAGCTGTCAGGATAGTAGGCCAAAATTCTGCAATAGAAGACAAGCATTTAAACTTTTATGCTGCCAACTACCAAGTATAGATGTCATGGATATGTATACTTACTTATACTTAAAACCTCCAGGTTGCAAAATGAAGATTAATTCATTCCAATAGTAACTATATGTACATCAGTAGGTGCCAGATAACCATTAATGTGTGTTTGATGATATAGTAACCAACAAAAAGACACAATTAATAATCAGTAAATGGGACTGTTAAAAGATTTATATATGATATATACAATGCTTGGAACATTATAACAATAAATGTTAGGTGTATATTTCTTTCTAGAGAAAAGACACTTCTCACCTCAAAGGTGGCAGTGATAGTTGATTATTAAACTAAAGGACCATGGAATGTAAGATGCTCCTGTGGTGTCTCTGCAAACACCAAGGCCAAAAGAATGTTGATTCCCGTGAGGCAAGAAGAAACTATGGTTCAACCTGATGCAGTAGCCAGTGTTGATTCAAACTTTGAGAGTTTGACACTGGATCATTTAAATCAGGAATAGTTACTCATAGCACTATCATAGCATATGTTGGTGATAACTCAATTCTGAATACACAATAAATCTCAAGGCATGACTACATCAAAACGTTATATAAAGTACATGTGACATCTTCCATAAAGATAGGCTTCAGAGATTAACTGAGAAAGCAGGTTGAAGGAACACAAAGTATATGATAAGGTCTGGGTGAAGACAGCACTACAATAGATTGATTGAGAAACGTAAGAGTCTGGGGAAGTGGCTAGGTGTGACATGGCCATACAACTATCACAGAGGTCACCAGACTATTAAATACATCTATTTCCAGCCTTCTGGGTAGAAAACATATTTTCTTTTTAAAAGACAACCCTGAATTTTAACATTCATGGTTTCCTTAGTGTTTTTCTGTGAGCACAAGGAACTCTGTGGCTCTTACATGTTCCAATGTATAAACAGCTTCTTGGAGTTTTTATATCAACAAAACAAAAAAGTTTTCATAAGTCAAGGCTTTTTTCTAAACATATTTGTTAGGTAGCCCATCAAACATCTGCAGCTTGGAAGTCATTGAGGATGGAGCCCTTTGTCACAGTCGGCACTTTATACAACCTGACTCTAAAGCCTCAGCCTTTTGAGGGTATAAAGGAATGAAATCTGAGTTGTTTATCTGTCCCTGCATGGAGACTTGACATTCTGAACTCCCCCAGAGATCACAAGTTTACTATCCAGCTAAGAGACTTTTTTGGTAAAGAACAAACCATACTGTTGTCCCTTCCCTTAAGAGTTAACCCTAATGAAGCTGTCAATCACTTGGACAAGAAAACACCCCTAAAGGAAGCTGTTTATTCTGGGGCTTTTACGAAACAGTAACACCCCTAAAGGAAGCTGTTTATTCTGGGGATTTTAGTATAAGGCCTACCTAAAAATCTCAGTTGACACCATCACTCCTGAAAGTATTTGCCTCCACAGTGGTCTCTGTCCGCTCTGTGGGACTGTTTTCATCTGCTGTGGCCATGGCTCACTCTCACTAATGAGAGCCTCCTATCATTCTGTAATCAACACTGTCTTCTACACTCTACTCTATGTGTCTCATCTAATTTATGGAAAAGAGATCATTAAGAGAGAAGCTGAGAGAAGGCCAGAAGGTCCCACTAACATATGGCTGGTTATAGAAGTATGGGGCACTCTCTGTTTTAAAACTCGGGTGCTGACATTCTTAGCTTTTAGGATAGTGAAAGCTAGTAGTTAGTGAAGCTAGTACATTTCAAAATCTTCATCAGATGGAAAATGAAGACTGTTAAATCAGACACAGAGGTGACTGGTGTCAAAAAGGGATGCCTATGAGATTTTAGGTGACTTTGCCCAACTGTTACTGGTCAACCCAGAAAGTAATGTCTGTTAAGAATGTCTGTCTCCCAAGATAGTCTGTCTCACCTTGGGCAAACAATGTCAGGAAGGAGAGACTACAGACCAGCACATAGGTAGCCCCCTACGGCTGCAACAATTTCCTCATTCCTAATCTTCTCAACTCCACCCATATCCAGGTTCCCAGTCAATTTTTCCTTCTTGTACACTCCTCCATTTTTTTTGTAGAAGAGAACCTGCCTCTCACTGTATGTGATAACAGTCTCATATGTTGAAGCTCTTACTCTCATCTTCTGCCTTCTGTATCTTTAGAGTTCCTCTGAAATCTGACTATAACCAATGAATGGCTATTGAGAGGACAAAAGACAGCTCAAGAAAATGTTGCCTCTAGTTTTGCAAGATGCCAGTTCTCAGCAAATTTCAAAATTCTAATCAGTCAATCAACCTTGTAGAAGTTTTAACACCGCTGTGGTTTTAGAAAGCATGTGATACTCTCTGGTCTTTTATTATAGACATAGAATTATAACTTATATGTCTTTCTGCTTGCCTTTAGAGGTCAATTCTATGCTACATAAAAATAAATTTAAGGGAAAAGGACTATAGATAAAAGACTTCTTTCATAAGGCAATCAACTCAGAAAGGCACACTGGAAGTACTAAAAAGTACACACAGAGTCTGACAGATTGATAGTCATAAAATAGAAACTGATATAAGTTAGCCACATCTGGACCTCTGGTGGGACTATGAATTAATTTAACACATTAGAGAAAAAAAAGTGACAGTATTAAATCAAATTGAATTCAAATACATCCTATAGTACAGCATTTAGTAATAAGTTCTCGGCAAAGCAGGGCATGCATAAATGAATTAGGTGATATGTTTCATCATTGTGCCTTGAGGTGTGACAAAAAAAACCCTCATGTCAACAAAAAGAATAATAATAAATTGCAGCCCATTTGTACAATGGGATATTACATAACAATTAAGATTAATTAATGAAAAAGTATGGAGAGATCTCAAAAATATAACCTTGAGTGAAAAGCAGTCAAAGCTTCATTCATTTAAATTTTTTCAATAAATATTTTATTAAGCATTTTCTATATGCTAGATATATAAGACTGCCCAAAGTTATAGGAATTCAGCACAAAAGGCGGTCATGAGCAGAGTCAATGATCTCAAAATCCCACATCTCTGTAAAAGGCAAGATCTATGGAGCAGACAAGTAAGAAATAACAGTGTGACATACCAAAGATGGAGTAGAGAAAAATGCTGTTCAGTATGGTGTGAGACTGAAGGGACTGTTTTGTGGAGGATACACAGAAAGAGGTTCTGATCAAAGTAGAGATCTAAAAGATGTAGAGGGAAGATAGGAACAGTCATCTTCTAAAAACGAGTTCAGTCAGTTCTTCTTACCCATTGATTCCATATCATTAGATGCATCTGACTTTGTATCTCAAATAGTAAGGAAGGTGTCTGTACTGACTACATACATGACATTTCATCATGATACAGAGCAATTACATATGCCACACATACCTTATATTGGGTGTGATAGCTAATCTAGAGATGATTTAAGGTATAAAGAAAGCTTGAAGAATAATGAGCAAGCTACACCATTTTATATAAAGGTCTGGAGCATCCATGGACATCCTCTGAGCTCCTGGTCTCAATCCTCTGTGGATTCTGAGCATAACTACACACGCCCTGACAAAAGACCTTGCTGCCTTTACAAAATAGTAAGGAGGGCACTATGACAATGGAAAGAGAAACGACACCAAAGAAGTAAAAACACACAGGTGGGCCAAAGTAAATATTTGCTGTGGCATAAAATTAAGAATCATTAGAGATATTTCAAATGATTAGTTTTATAGCATTGTTTTCACTCATGTGTTGGATTGAGAATCAGCTATAAAATATCAAGAATAGAAATTTGAAAACTGGTTATGAGGTTTAAGATTGTATAAGGGGAAGAAAGTGATAGACTATATTGAATTGTGGATTCTATTTTAGTTGTAAGAATATGACGTGTGCATGTCTCTCTGTGTGTATTTATATACATATGCCATTGTACATGTGTAGGGATCAGAGAGCAACTTGAAGAAGTTGGTTCTCTCTTTCTACCACTTTAGACCTCAGGGATCAAATTCATATTCTCAAGCTTGGTGGAAAGTTCCTTTATGTATTAAGCTCAGATTCTGGATTCTAAATAATAACATGAGAATTTGCTCATATTTTGAATACATTCAGTAGAAGAAATAAAATTATGGGTGGCTCCAAGGAATTTTTTTTTCAAAAGAAGATAATTTCTATTCATGGAGATTGGAAAAGCTGAGGCAAGCACAGATTTTGTTGTTTATCACGTCAATTAATACTGCCCGAATCTTTCACAGCATAATCCTCAGACTTGTAAATATCTTACCATATAGGGTATAATGATCAATGCCTACTGCCAATTTGATTGGATTTAGGAATGTAGGCATTAATTTTAGGTGTGTCAATGGAGTATTTCCAGATGTTTAACTGAAAAGGGGAAGTGTATGAATGCGGGTAGCACAACCCCGTTAGCAGGAGTCCCAGAATGAACATACAGAAAATGTCAGATGAACCTCAGCATTCATTTCCAGTTCACTGCTTCTCTCTCTACACTGTAAACCAAGTGACTCTGCCTGCCATGTCTTTCTCATCATGATGGACTGCATTTTTCTGAACTGTGAGTCAAAATAACCCTTTCCCCCCTAAGGAGTGTGTGTGTATGTGTGTGTGTGTGTATGTGTGTGTGTGTGTGTGTCATTTGATCACAGTAATGAGAAAACATTAGTATCTCTGGAAAAAAGAACTTGGCAAATATGATTAAGTTAAAGATGCTAAAATAACTATATTATTGAGTGTGTTAAATTGTAGATTCTGCAATCATAAAGGCCCTTTTGAAGTCAGGTAGGTCAGGGGTCAGGGCAATGTGGTTACTGTCTTGGAGAACAGAGGATGACCAAGAGCCAAAGGATTCAGGAGGCTTCTGAAGGGTGGAAAAGATAGAAAATTATTTTCCCCCTTAGAGTGTTTGAAATAAAAAATTAGATCATCATTCCTCCAGCTGCTTCTTTCCTGCTCTCAGAAATTGGGCCACTGTTCTTGCAGCTCTATGCAGACAGAGTTAATAAGACACGCTGCAGGGCCTTATAGCCCACATCCTCATTTGCAGCTACAAATATGTGTATGGTCCTTTCTTACACTTGTCCATGTGCCAGGAGTCACATAACCTAGCTGTGTCACATGGTATGATATTTGATCACCCATTCTGAAAACTTATAACAATCAGGTGTTCCTTTTATTTAGTGGTTTGAGGAAGGATTTGAGGGCTTCTCTTTAGCCTTCTGTCTTAGGATCACTGCTGCCATGAAAAAACACCATGACCAAAAGCAAGTGAAGGGGGAAAGGGTTTATTAGCTTACACTTCCACAGAACTATTCACCATGGAAGGAAGTCAGGACAGGAACTCAAACTTGGTAGAAGCTGAAGTAGAGTCCATGGAGGGACCCTGATGACTGGCTTGCTCCGTATGGCTTGCTCATTCTGATTTCTTAAAGAACCCAGGATCCAGCCCAGGGATGGCACCATCCACAATGGACTTTAACCACTCCCATCAATCACTGATTAAGAAAATGTTCTACAGACTTGTCAAAGTGTTGAGAGAGAGAGAGAGAGAGAGAGACAGAGACAGAGACAGAGACACAGAGACACAGACAGAGACACAGACAGAGACAGAGAAGATGGATGGAGGCTATCTTTTCTATTAGCTCGTCTCTGGGGCTGAAGTACTCCTCTTTCCCTCCTGCCTTTACTATGCAGCTCCTCTTGAATTTTGAAGGGAAGATGCTATCTCCCCTTATGGCCTCATTACACTGTTTCTGCTACCGTGGTGAATCTCTCTTAATTGCTCTTCTACTACAAGAGCTGATCATGCCCCTTTCCAATGGAAGTAAGCCGTTCTTTCCTATCAAGCACCTTCTGAAGGTTATTTTCATAGCTGTTCCTTTCCCAACCCTGTATTTTGTTCTAACAGAAAGTAATTCTGTTGAAACAACAATTAAAACTTTGATGCCTTTAAAAAGCAATGCTACTTCAAGGACAAGATATTTTGAACTGTTTGGAAAATAAAGACATCAATTTCTCATGGTTTCACAATTAAGCCTGACAGTGATGACTCAGGAGGCAAAAATGCTCAGTCATGTTTGGAAGAGTAGTAGAAGCTTATTATCTTTCCAGTTGTGTTAAGAACAGTGAGAGAGAGAGAGAGAGAGAGAGAGAGAGAGAGAGAGAGATCACTTTGCCACTTAAGAGGAACTATGCAAATAGGAAAATATAAATTAAAACTCATTGAGATATAATTACACCAAGACTCAGTAAAATTTTTGTCTCTCTGTGTCTCTGCTCTCTGCTCTCTCCCTCTCTCTCTCTCTCTCTCTCTCTCTCTCTCTGTGTGTGTGTGTGTGTGTGTGTGTGTGTGTGTGTGTGTGTGTGTTGATATAGACTGAACCCAGACCCTTGATGTGCAAGACAAGTGAAATACCACTGAGATAAAGCCCCAGCCAGCTAAGTATATTTTAAAGACCTTAAATGTTAAATACTTTACAGGCCATAAACTAACTACCACAGCTTTTATGACTCAATTATTATAAAATGAATGTAGTCTTAGAGTGTGTAAACTAGTGAAGGTTCCTAAGTTTCAATACAATTCATTTACAAAACAAAATGTGTGGATGTAGTTCATGAGTACAACAAGTGATAAAGACAAGGTTCCAGGTTCAATCTATAGTATCCAAACCACCAAACATACAATCATATATGCACACACACACACACACACACAGGCACTAAACCCACACACACACCCAGTAGACTAAGTGGTTTGGTAATCCCTTCACTACAATCTCAAAAGTGTATAAAATTTAAAATACTAACTCTACTAAGAACTGAAAGTAACACAGAACTGGAATTCTCCTAAGTGGACCTACTGGTGGGAATTTAAAATAGTACGACTACTCTACAAAATGCTTTGATACCTATTTTACAGTGTACAAATACTTCTATCACACTCCTAGTTGTTCTTTTCTGGGTACGTAAAGAGAACTTGAAGTACTCAGGCTTAGACACAGTGTTCAGAATATAGCTATGTGCATGAAGACACTAAAAATGAATCAAATCTCTAGCAACAGGCAAATGGATAAGCAAACTCCAATACATCTATGCAATGGGAAAAATTTTAGCCACAAAAAAACAATAGATTATTGATATTTGCTCCATATGGTTTCATCTCAAAATAATTTTACAGAATGAAAGATGCCAAGCAATAAAATTATAGACTTACAAAACCATTTTTCTAAAATTCTAGAAGCAAAACTAAACTCTAAGGAAGACAATGTAGACCCTGATGCTGAGGGTAGGGACAGGGAGGTCATGAAAAGGCAATCAAGAAAGGTTACAGGGAAATATTGGGGAATAATGGAGCTGTTCATTATCCTAGAGTGATCGTTTCATGGATATGTCTGTGTGTTTGTACGAGTGAGAGAATTATTCATAACATGTTTTATTATATATACATAGCCTTATATAGATATGTATATATCAAAACATAATAATCTATAACAACACTTCAGATGCATGCAAAAATAACCAAGACAAAGCCAAGGAGAGCATAGGAATCAGTCTTTCCTATGCAGTTCCGAGCTAACAGAGCAAGCCCACTGCTTAAGCATTGCCACAAAACTGTATACACGTTAGAGTTCAGATTTAATTTGAAATGTTATTAGAATCTTAAATAAAAATGAGCTCCACAGGATGGTGTAACTGATTTCTCATCCACAGTCTCCTGTAAAAAAAGATTCTAAGCACAGCTAATGAATACAATTTGTGCTGTAACATTTTTCTCATTTAAATGTCATCTTGAGTGTATTAATAGCCAAGTTTCTGTGAGCTTTAAGCAGTGACAACTGTGACTCATAATTTAGGAGTTAAAACCAACATAACTACACTGAGTGACCCAAGGGAGCCATTCTCATTAACATGATAATTCATCCATGCAGGCTTAAGTAAACTTCAAAGAGTGGGTGCAGGGTTTTATTAGAAAAGTGATGTTCTGGGAGAACAGATGTTAGGATCTTTCTGCACAAAGTAGGATTCTCCCATTCTGAGAGCACAAACACTGGCTGACATCAGATTAGATGTATGTCAAATGCAATAGCTCTCTCTCTCTCTCTCTCTCTCTCTCTCTCTCTCTCTCTCTCTCTC
>NW_021620966.1:10062339-10082867 GCF_004785775.1 Grammomys surdaster | reverse complement strand
CTCTCTCTCTCTCTCTCTCTCTCTCTCTCTCTCTCTCTCTCTCTCTCTGCTACAATAAACAATGGAACACAAAACCTCTATGATTTAAGTTACAAACAAGGAGCCTCTAGCTACACCTGTGGAGATAGAATTCCCAGTCCCTGGCACCCAGTCTGACTGCTCAGGAAACAGAGTCTTCCTTAAAGTGCTCATTCCTGAATCTGAGTACTTTTGGTTGCTTTAAAATGGTTAATGCTTAATAAAACAACCAGTAGATGGATAAGCTTTCACAGCTAGTAGCTTTGGAGGAAATTAAAAGCATTAGAAATCTTAGCAATAAGATTCTATAATAAAAGAGACGGTAAGGACACTTACCGAGTGCCAGGTTTGTGAAGATAAACAACGACTTTGCAATTGTTTTTCCTTTTAGACCTCACACAACTATACTGCTTTCATCGCTTTAGGGTAAACTAAGCTATTAGCCATGTATCTATGCAGGAAATGGACTACATCTTGCTTCTCTATAGACAGAGACAAATGACTTCTAACACTGGACTATTTCTAAATGTGTTGCAGTTGATATTGTGGGATCAAGTACCCAGTTTGTAAATAACAAAGTCAGGGCTCACACTTAGAGCACTGCAACTGGATTCCACTTGCTTACTACTTGTTATTTATGTTCACAAACACTAGAGGAAACAAGCCGGGTGTGGTGGTACCCACCTATAATCCTAAGCATTTAGGAGGTAGAGGTAGCAGGATCAGGAGTTAAGGTCATCATCAGCTACTCAGAAAGTTCAAGAACACAATGTGTTCCATGAGACTTTCAAAAATTAGAGAAAACCTACATGTCCAATGAAAGACATACATTTAACTAATTATTATATGGAGAAATATACAATTATTAAGATGGTTGACTTTAAAACAAAAGAGCTATATGGAGCAATGCTCATATGTTAACAAGGAAAAAGGAATCATCTGTTCCTTGATTATAATTATTCAAAAATAATATAGCCATATTAATAAATGCTACAAAAAAGCAAACTATTGAGCAACATTTTGATAGTTGTAGATAATACCTTTAATTTTCATTACTGCTATCTAATATAACCTTGTAAGAATTATTTTTGAAGATGGAGAGTGATCTGAATGTGGTGGCACACACATGTAACCATGAGGCAGGAAAATAGAGAAGGAGGGCAGAACCCAGACCAAAGACTGACTGACAACCCTGAGTCTCCTCTGCCTCACTCAGTCAATCCCCAGCCAGTCAGAAGGCCATATTGTCATGAACGTCCTCAAGCTCCTTCTTCTCCAGTACAGAAGCCTACCTTCTTGTACTAGCCAGCACATTAGATTACTTCAGCCCCCACTAGGCTCAAGTCACTATCAATAGAGACATGCTGAGGTATGAAGTTATGGCTCCCACTTGCCAGCATTTGGACCTCAGTCTCATTTGAACGTCAGCTCGAAACAGAATTGAGTGAAGTTGCGTACTGCTTCCAAACATCTTTCTTGTCTGAGTGTGACATAGAAATATAACAGTCTCTGATTCATTTAGTCATTAAAAAAAAGGATTGACTGAAGAATATCTATAATGTGCATAGTCCATAATTAATACTTATTAAGGGTACAGATCACTAAAATAATACTAGTCAGTAGAATTCAATTTCCTTATCAAAGCCTTCAAGAACCCCTGCGTGCTTCCTATGGACTTGCTAACTTAAAAAGCGTTTCATGGGTCCCCATTATATTTTCATTAGCCAATCTTTCTTTATATCATCTTACATGTTTTTACAAGATATTTCTCTTACCTTGTGCACCTTACCAAACTTTGTGAGATATGCAAAAATGAGCCTAAGTTCAATCAATTTGACATTTTTTTCTCAATTAAAACTTTTAAAACTGTCTATTAAGATAGACTGTTCACTGGATATATTAATAGCTTTTCTCATTGCTGTGACAAACTATCTGGGGAAAAAACTCAAGTGGGAAAGATCTGTTTTGGCTCACAGTCTAAGGGAATACAATCCACCATGATGTCAGAAGGCAAGGCAGTATAAGCATAATATAACATTGTATCTGCAGTAAAAAGCTGAAAGGAAAATGACATATTAGGTGGATTTTTTTTGAATCACAGATCCTTGGCTTATGCAGGCCACATTTAGGATAGGTTTCACATCTTTAGTTTTAAACTTACCTTGAAATACTTATATGGACACACCCAAAGGCATGCTTTATAAGTGCTCTAAGTATTTATTAATTGAATCAAGTTAACAATCAAAGGTAACTATCACAATGAGGCTAAGATTGTGAATCAAATATTTTTAACGTTTATTGTGGAGAATGGACTGTTGCCATGGCCATAGATTGACAAGGGCTGAGGAGATGGCTCAGACAGTGAAGTAACTGCTACAGAAGCATAAGAATCCATGCATGATGCCCAGAACTCAACCAGAATCTCCCATCCCAGTGGTACACTGTAATCCTAGCATTGGGGAGCCAGAGACAAGCAGGTCCCTGGGTATCTCCAGCCTGCCTAGTCTACTCATAAAGTTCAGGGCAAGTGATAGACCCTGTTCAAGGCCAATGCCTAGGGAATGGCATAAGAGTTGTCCTCTGGCCTACACATACATACATAATACACATGTACATTTGCTCACACATGCACCTGTATACACTTAAACACACACATACAGAAAAAGAGATAAGGACTTGGAAAGTCGAATCTCTATTTAATTCATTAGTTTAGCATGTGAACAAGACAAATGGAGCTTGGTAGTTGACAGTAAACTAGCAGAAACATCCAATGTTATCCCAAGTTACAGATGTTTCCTCAGGCCTAATTCTTTAATAGAGAACGTCATTGCAGCCACAGACATGTTCCTCTTACCTACTGATTAGGTGAGCATATTCTATTCCGTAGCCATAAGGAAGTAAGCTCCAAAACATTTGTGCTCACTTGGTAAGGACTAGTAAACAATAGTAAGCACTATTCTTTTTACTTCCTTCTTCTACCAAGACACAAAATGAAGGAAGTTTACCAAGCACATACTTCCTATGTCATGTATCATGTTCATATACACATTGGCATTGATGACATCACATTAACTAGGACTTATGAGTGAGAAGTGGCAAGTACCCTAAATGACGTAAGGAACAGGCCACCCAGAAATGGGAGATATACATGAAGATGTGTGTCTCGTTACATCCATGGCATAACACTTCAAAGATCAAAAAGGAAACACAATGTGTAAACATCTCCCCTGAGTTTTGGAAGCAAAAATTCTGTACTTGATAATATTAACCAACTGTCCTGTTTGGTTTATTTGTTTTTGTTTTGGAGGTGTTGTTGTTTGGTTGGTTGGTTGGTTGGTTGGTTGGTTGGTTGGTTGGTTGGTTTTGTTAACTTGACACAAGCCAGAGTTATCTGGAAAGAGGAACAGTTGAGAAAACGATGCCACCAGATTGCCTGAAGGGAAGTCTATGTGGCATTATTTTTTTCTTTCTGATCAATGATTGATATAAGTTTGTATAGCCTACAATAGGCAGTGCACTTCTGGGCAGATAGTCCTGAGTTATATGGTAAGGTGGGCTGAGCAAGCCACGAGAAGCAAACCAGAAAGCAGTGTTCCTCCATGGTCTCTGCTTCAGTTCCTGCCTCTAGATTACTGCCCTGAGTCTCTGCCATGACTTCCATCAGTGGTCAAATGTTACCTGAGAGTTGTAAGAAGAAATAAACCCTTTCCTTTCTAAGCTGCTTTTAACCACTGTGTTTTATTGTTTTATTGAAGCAGTATAGACTCTTAACTAAGACACTAACTAAAGAAAAGACTGTATTAGTTAAATATCTCAGAACTAAGGAGGTGAGGTAGGGGATCCGAAATTCAAGGTCACCTGCTACACAGTGAGTGAGAGGCCATCCTGGGATATGTAAGCCTGTGTCAAAGAGAATGAGGGCAAGAAAGAAAGAGAAACTAATTTCCTTATTTATAGTATGTAAATAAATAAATTCAGAGGCTGAAAAGGATGCTTAGAAATTGGAAAGCAAACTATCCAAAGAGAGGTGAAGGCGACTGGGAATGAAATGGACCATTCCAGAGGACAAATGAGTTAATGTCGTCTTCATGTCATTTGTTTAGAAAGTCCCTATGTAAGGATTCAACAGAGAGTTCCGGTTAAGAGTGTTAGAAAGAAGCTTTGACTGTCCATAGACAATGCAGGGTTGATGTGATCCTGACTGTATCATGATCAAAGGACCCATGAGCTCTCATAATCACTGTCAGACGGGCAACAGAGCAAAACTCTTTGAGTCAGTGCCTCATCCTCAACTGTGTGTGCAAACCTGGATCTTGACTACCTACCTCCATACTCCTAAATTCCACCATCCATAGAACAGAATGAAATATTTGATACAGTTGTGATAAAAGTATATGAGTAAACGAGTAGACATGGAGAGAGTCCCAGCACCAAGCGCAAAGCAAGGCCTGTGTAAGTGCCTCGTGACACATTCTGTAAATGGGGTGCCGGCTGCCTTTCAAACTCACTGTCTCGATCCATTTTGTTTTTAATTACTTTGGGGTAATACACACATGTGTACATATAATACAATATTTAAATAGGTTCAAACTTTCTCTTTCTTTTTTAAAAAATATGTATTTATTATTTTATATATATAAGTACACTGTTGCTATCTCAGACATACCAGAAGAGGGCACCAGATTCCATTACAGATGGTTGTGAGCCACCATGTGGTTGCTGGGAATTGAACTTGGGACCTATGGAAGAGCAGCCATTTAACCACTCTTAACCACTGAGCCGTCTCTCCAGCCCAAACTTCCTCTATCTTATCAACTATTTTTTTTAATATTTACCTTATTTTTTTATTTATGTGAACGGTTGGGTTTCTGTGTGTGCCACATGCATACAGGTGTTCACATAGGCCAGAAAAGGGTGTCAGATTCTCTGTAGCTGGAGATTAAGCAGTTGTGAGCTGCTTAACATGGGTGCTAGAAATTGAACTCATCCTTTGAAAGAGCAGCAAATGCTCTTAACTGCTGAGCCATCTCTACAGCCCTCTCGAGAATTGTTTTGCTGTTTATAAAAATGAGAGGAGGGGGAGGCAGGATACTGAGCCATCACAAGGATTCCCACAGGAGGCGATCATCACCTCCTACGTCAAGTGAAAACCATCCATGCAACCATGCATGCTACTTTCCCTAAATTAGATAAGAGAGCTAAATATCTTCCTATGCAAAGCTTATGTTTGTGTTGAACCTTTGAAGACAAGCACACATTAACTACATCTGAATATTTTAGACTGTAAATGCAACATACAGCTTTGCCCCTGGTACCTGACAGTGCGCTAATGAACAACGAATGATGGGGTCAAGTCAGAGAGTTTTTCTCTTGGTGCAGTAGAGACTCCTGGTGACATTTTTCTTTCTTCAATGTAACAGGGACTGCATAGGCAGACTATGCTCTCCAAAGTACTTCAAGCAATAGTACCCCAAACAGAGGCACCCTGAAAATGCTTTCTGCCCAGTGCCCTCCCCCGCAACAATGACACCCCCCAGACACACTTCTCTGGCATCTCCAGCTGTGCTGAGGTTGTGGCTGGCATATACTATTTCAGTAAAATCATTTTTGCATCCACAAAAGCCCTCTAAATCCTAGGGGCCCACAAGAGATTATAGCACCAAAAAGGAAGCACATAAAATTTTTGGCCTATAGTGGTCTCAAATTTTCTGTGACAGTGAAATTTTCATCTCGGATTGTTCCTCTTCTATAAATGCGTAATACTTTCTCAGGAACTAGTCTTAAAGGAAATCCTCATCTACCCACCCATCCCCTCCAAAGACTTGAAATCGGCCAGATAAAGGCCAACAACAGACCTCTATCTAAATTAGACAGAAATTGGCAGGTTACAGAGATAAGACATAGGTGATGATTCTCTAATTATTGAAGATGTTTTCTGTTGTATTATGGCCTGACTGTCCGGGACATGAAAGATGATGGGAACAGCCATTCCACTGTAACCCTTAACTTGCCACACCTAGGATAGAAGCTTACCAGTACATTCAGTTTCTGTGCACTGTCTTTTACTTCAGAGTTCCATAGTTCTGATATGTATGCAGACCTAAGGTCAAAGGGCACTTGCTGGAATACACAGGCACTTGGGTCTTTGAACAGTGATTTTGACAGAGACATTTAGATAGTAACAGGGAAGAAGCTAGTTGACTAAAAGTGAGAGATACTTCTGAACTGGGCCAGAGCTGGAACCCAGGTCCCAAATAAAAGCTGAAGGTAAAACCTGTGCTTTTTATGGGTCATTTACATATAATGTATTCATGTATGTCTGTGTGTGTGTGTGTGTGTGTGTGTGTGTGTGTAATTATATATTACATGTTCTATTTTGTTACATGTAGCCAGCTAGTGGGGGTTCCAGTTTTCTTCTACCATTGGATTCTCCCATATGTTGATATTGATGTTTCTGGAATCACCTGCTCAGCCTTATTCACCTTCCTAAAACCTATATCCACCATTTCTTCTGCCTCCCAATCTGCCAGGGGTCTGATTCCCCTACATGACTCTTGGCTTGTAAACTTTGGTTAAATATCAGAAATGCACTTCCTTTTCCTGTATGCAAGATTTCTCCAGCAGTGCACACACAATGGAACTGCCCACATGGTAGTCTGACACATGGGATTGACTCTCTGACAGAGAGGTCAGGAGGAAAACTGCAAACAAACACTGAATTTCAGAAGGTTAGATCCAGTGCCTGAGTGGTAGATCCATCCCATCCCCAGTCACAGCTGGCAAATTGTCTCTGTCCTCAGGGGCTCAAAGCTGCAGTGTATCCCAAGCCATATGTCACCCAGTGACAGTAACTGGGCAGAAGGTCCTAAGCAACATGATTGGGTGAGAAACAAAACCTCAGACCTTCTCAAGAAGGCTCAACCTAGAAAACAGTATGCTTTATTCATACATTAGGAATGATTAATAGATAGCATGGTTAGGGTTCTCATACGAATTGTAGGAAGTAACTGGTCCAAGGTGGTGGTGCCCTAGATAACAGTGCCTGGCATACATACACATATTGCATACGCATACACACACACATACATATACATTACTGACTTTGTTCTTAATACTATTCTCAAATATCTCTGAAGAACCCTGGGAATATCTGTTTTTTTGTTTTTTGATGGTCCCTTACCCTGCTGATAAAGGATGCCAATGATGTCAGTCTATAACTATGTCAAGGAAAAGCCAATCCAGTACAGTGGAGGTAACAGCAGAGGCAGTATGAGCTCCTTCCATTTGAGTGATGCCAAGATTCTTTCTCCTCCAGTCTCATCCTGCTTCCTCCCACTCAAGGTTCTGATGCTGAATACTGAGGTACAGAAAGGTTTATCTGCACTGCCATGGAGCACCCACCCAAGTTTACGTAGGCTTGGCACTTGTACAGTTCCCACGCAAAGAAATGTGTGTGTCTGTTTTATTGTTTAGATTAGTCAGGCAGATAAAAATCTCAAATGACTCACTATGAGTAACGAAGAAGTGTACAAGCTCCTTGCCAGCAGGATGATCATTCTGAAGTTTGTCCACTGCATGCATGGGCATGAGCTAAGCAGACAGCACAGAAATAATAAGTGTGAAGAGTACAATTCTTCATCTCTTGTCAACAGTTAATTTTTTAACGAAGGATTTTTTTTATTTCCTATGATGACTGATACTTTCAAATTTGCCTGATGCCCTCTCAGTTTGCCTGATGAGACTTCTATGACAGTCTTATAATCCATGAAATCCTCAAGCTCCTTCAAAGCAGGGCAGCTGGGCATCCTAGTAGAACACTTCAGTTGGTATTTCTCTGTACCTCATCAGAAGTGAGTTAAAACACTTGTAAGGCCAAAACACTCCTTTCAGCCTTTGCTATTTTCACCAAAACTTTCTAATGAAGAAACAAAAGTCTAGGATTCCATTTGACCAGGAATTAAGAGCAGTGGTTAACTAATGGAACTTCACCAAACTAAATAACTTCTGAACATCTAAGAAAACAATCAGGTGAGTAAAGAGGAAGCCCACAGAGTAGGAGAGAATGTTTACCAAACATATATCTGACAGGTGATAAATATCCAAAATATATGAAGAATTAAAACAACAAAAAGATTTTTTTTAAAAAAGGAATGATCTGAGTTTTTTTTAAGTGGGAAACAAATCAGAACAGAGTTCTCAAAAGAAGAAATAAAAGTGGCTAAGAAATATCTCAAAAATCTTCCAGCTGAGTCTGACTCAAAGGCCTCATCCATCCTTGCCGATTAGCTTCCAAGATGCTGTGCAAATTTCTGAGGAGGAGAACCAATAATCCTACCCAATTGTGATGCCTATGAGCCTCAACAATAACCAGCAAAGTACAATAACCCTCAGGGTACAACAATGACACTAATATCTTAGCAGTGATCAATAATTCTCTAATTAGACGTAAAGCTCATTTAATGGGAGGAAAATAATGGTTGGTACTAGAAACCAAGCCAACTTGGGGCAGGTGAGGTTTACTAAACTAGCATACTTCCTTACTGCATTCTAAATAGCTATCTTTATACTCATAGATAAGAGTTCTCTCCCATCAGTGAAGACTCGTCTCTTTGTAACAGAAAGGATATATTATAGAAAACACAGCCAGTAAAAATGAGGGGAAAGTGATCCTGAGGTGCCCAGCCCCAGTCAATGCAACTCTTATACCTAACTCTTAGGGAACACTGTGGAAGATGGGGCAGAAAGATTGTAACAGTCAGAGAAACAGAAAATCTGCTTCTCAATTAGAAGTGATATGGAAATTTCATCCATAATACACCAATAATATGGCTCCCTAACAAGTCTTGAACAAGTACAACACCAATATCTTTGCTAATGTGGAAAAGGGAAATTTCATAAGGGCCCAATCTTCAACAAAGAATTAAAGCAACTAAAAAATGCTGAGAGAGGAAGAAATAGTCTTCCCTAAAGATGAGCCCCTAATTGATTATCTAATACAGAGAGGTTAGCCCTGAAATCAAATACATAAAAGTAACACTAAACATAATGAGCAAGGTTGTGTGTGTCTGTATGTGTGTATGTATGTCTATATGTGTGTGTATGGATGTCTCTGTGTGCGTATGTCTCTGTGTGTGTATCTGTATGTAAGCATGAATGTCTGTGTGTATGTCTGTGTGTATGTCTGTGTGTGTGAGTGTGTATGTCTGTGTGTATCTGTGTGTGTGTAAAAATGGAAAAAGGCCATGAATTTAAGAGGGAATTAGGAGCAGATAGATACATGGGACGGACCAGAATGAGAAAAGGGAAGAAGTAGGTTGTTGTAAGGAGAGAGAGAGAGAGAGAGAGAGAGAGAGAGAGAGAGAGAGAACTAAAGTAAATCATGCCAGTACAGGAGGATGCCCAAATCCAACTCCTTTCTGCACCATCTTCTTTAAACAACAGGAAGATAATCTAAATGTACCAGTAACCGTTGAATAGTTTGAAATTTCTCCTTATTTCTAGAAATATTAGCCATTTTTGGCAAAAACTTCGTCTGTTCAAAATATAATGATTAGCTTTTACAAACAGATTTACATACATAAAAGATGATCTGTCTCCTACTCTCAGCTCCCAGTATCATTACTTTGTCTCTCATGGGAGTAAAGAAGCTAAGAAATGCCTATAGTCATAATCCAGAAATCAGGTCCACAGAAGGACTGAAATGTAATCACTATATATAAAGTTTCCATTCTACATACCTTAGAGAAAAATTTGACCACATTCACTTGAACTTCAGAATAAAGTCCTATGGTCTCAGTTCCTACCACTTCACAGAACATTCTTCATCATCATCATTATCATCCCTTATCATCAACATCAATAACAGCAAAGAATTCCCTTTTTAATAAAACATCAAAACACATGCTGAAACACAAGAAAAACATAGCATGTATCACAACCAAATTTCAAATATCACACAAATTTTTTTATTATCACATAAGGAATTGTAAATAACTCTAATTAATATGCTAAGCACCCTACTGGTAAAAGCAAACAGACTTTGAGAACAGATGGGTAGCACTTGGCCTAGGTGAGGATGCTATAGCACTGCAGTAGTACAGTCTGCTAGCAAGCAGTTTTCAGACAACATTGCTGTATAGTAGACTGAAGAAGTGTTCAGAGATTAAGGTAAAAAAAGTAGACAACAAGAGAATCTTGGGTTCAAAAGCAGCCTGGGCTATGTGGTGAGACTACTTAAAACCACAAACAGGAGAAGAGATAGAAAATATGAACTAAGAAAGAATTAAAAGCAACTGCTGGAGATTTTATCTAAAACTGCAACAGAAATAAAGAATGCTTCTCATGGATTCATCATCTTGTAAAGTACAGACAATGAAAGTATCAGTATGCTTAAACCAGTGTCAGCAGAGAGTCCCCACACTTAAATGCAAAGATTAAATCAGATAAAATAATGGCAAAACCCGGCAACCTTTTGATGAGTGGTCCTGGAAAAATTGAAGATCCATATACAGGATCCTGAAACTAGATCCCTGTTCCTCACTCAGCTGGAACATCAACTCAACGTAGACTGGGCACCTTAGTCTAAAAGTTGAGGCTTTGAAACTACTAGAGAGAAACATTTCAAGATCTCTACATGGTTAGAAGCTCTCTGAATAGGACTCTACTAGTTCAAGATATAAAGTGCTGACAGATACTATTGCACCAAATTAAGAAACTTCAGCACAGCAAAGGAAGTGAATGGAGAGGGAACGTACAGAATGGGAGAAAAGTCATTGCCAGATAGGCTTCTAATACGGGACTAGTTTGCAGTTATATAAAGAGCTCAATAAAAGGGCAAATAATATAATCAATAAATGGCAAGTGGAAACGTGCAGAAATCTTGTAAATGAAGAAGTACAAGTGACTGATAAAAGATGTTTGATGCCCTCAACCATAGGGGAAAAACAAAACTATACTAATATCCCATCTCACCTTTGTCAGATTGGCTATCATCAAGTAAACAGACAACAGCAAATACTGGAAAGGATGGGGATGGGAGACTTACTCGCTACTGGTGGGAACAAAATGAATCTTCTCTACAGTTTAAACATAAAACTTCCATATAATTAAGTCGAGCCATTTCTATGTTTATACCCCAATGAACTCAAAGCATATAATGGAGATGCCTGCATACATGTGCTTATTGCAGTACTATTCACAATAGATAAGATATAGAATCAGACTAGGTACACAGCAAGAAAGGAATGGATAAGGAAAATTCTGTATATTGACATAACATCATTTTACTCAGCCATGAAGAAAAAGGATGTTACGTCATTTGCAGAAAATGGATGGATCTGATATTATTACATTTAAGTGAAACAACTCCACCCTACAAAAGTTACGTATCACATGTAATTTTTTTTCCTTAAGGTAAAAGCTCTAAAAAGTGAGGCAGGGCATGGAGCTAAAAGGGTAACTAGAGATCTGGAAAGAGAAAATAGGGAAGTAGGCAAATAAAGAATAAAAGTTGGAGGGGCCAGGGCTGTAACAATGTGTTACAGTGAATATGATCAAACTACATTATATGCATGTATGGAAATGTCACAGTGAATCCTGAACTCTGTGCAATTGATATGTGTTAAGGACAGGCTGGAACACCCCAAAATGATAGACACTTTCAGTAAATGTAACAAGTAAGTAATTTGAATTTTAACCGAAGTATGGAGGCGAGGGAGGGAAGGAATCAAACATGCAAACAATTAGGAGAAAATAACGTTCCAAAATTAGTGACAAGCAACAAGCTACAAGTCCAGGACACTCCAAGAACATAAAGCCAAAGCAATAAACAAATTTAGAAATGCCCTTCCTAGACACATCATTTTCAAGCTACATACACACCAAAGACACCAAAAACGAAGAAGGAAACATGAAAGGCATCAATGGCTTCCTTGCAAAGGAACGAGAATAAAAATTACATTTGTAGCCCGAAGTCACGCATGCCTCCACTGTCCTATGAAAATGGCTGTTTTGTTAAAATGATGGTGTGGATTACTGTCAGGTACACAATGCCAGTGCTTCTTCAGAGTATAGCTTCTTTGGAGCAAAGCTCATCAGTTTCTTCCTAAACATAACTATCTACAATGCCTGGCAACCACTCTCTTGGATATTTAAGCAACTTATTTGAAAATTCCCATCTACACAAAATCCTGTGTGTGAATATTTCTATGAGTAGCAACTGAATTCCTTCTTTTAAAGTGACAGAAAGCATTAAAATAAAAGTGGTCGCTATGGAAGAAAGGGAAAGAACCAAGAGAGGGATTACGTAGATGAGACATGAAGCTATTGCTGACACTGCCACCATTGATATGTGATAACACTCTTGAAGAGACCAACAAAACTTCACTGAACAAAGAATGAATGTAAATGTAAGAAATTATTTCAGAGGATGGAGTCACAGGATGGAATAAAAAATATGACCAAGCAATCTAACTGAACTCCCAAGGATAGAACAGCCCCACAGAAAGAAGTGGGAATCTGGCAGGTTGCTAGTCACTTCATCTTTGGAAATGAGTCTGTAAGACTTATGACTAAAGAAAAAGTATTTAAGCAATATGCCCTAGGTGTTAAATTTGTTTCATATGAGGGTATTAGTCATCACATCTGATACAGCTATGCATGCATGATGGAAATGAACAACTCAGCAAGTGGATGCTGAGCCCCATTTTCCTCACTGCTGGAGCAGGAACTCAGGAAAAAGCAAGAGGACACCAGGTGATTTTCGTAAAGTGGATTAGAGTGGAAGACATCACTACTCATGTTAGCAAAACATAGACCAGGTGACATGGAGAAATATTTATGCACATGCATAAATACAGAAATTATCATAAACAAATACATCATGGTTCTGTCTGCTGACAAGGCCCAGAAGCAATAGCAGCCAACAGCAGCAAGCAACTTGCCTGCAGATCTTTGTATTTACTACTATTCTAACAAAAGAAGCAAATCAGGTTAGAAAAACTAACAGAAAATACACAAGATTCTCCTTGAGCATCTTATATGGCCAATTAGTAAGGAATTCTGTCTCTCTGTCTCTCTGTCTCTGTCTCTGTCTCTCTCTCTCTCTCTCTCTCTCCCTCTCTCTCTCTCTCTCTCTCTCTCAAACACACACACACCACACACACACACACAAGATATGTCAAAGGGACACAGGAATTAACCAAGTATTCCCAATGGCCAAAGATTAGAAAATTTGACTAATAATGCAATTTAAACAGTATTTCATTATAAGCTCAAGTATAAAATAAATATTCATGAGTTCAAGTTAATATAAATAGATGATTGACTCAATAAATAAATGGAAAAGAAGCAACAGCTATCCTCTGGAGTAGAACTCCAAATAAGCTATGTAGCTTCTGTACTCCTTTTCCAAGAGACTGAAGATTAGCTTCTCCACTCAAGTGACAGATACAGGGGAGCTTGGGCCACATAGATTGTCTTGCTTTCAAGTGACAACTATGAGGAAAAGGGAAATAGAAATGGGGATAGGGGGATACAAAGAATAACTTTACACTGGAGAAGCCTGAGGTGAACTATCTTGGCCAGCTAATACAGGTTCATATTAATTATAACAACACATATACATATTGTATTCACTCCTACTCCCCAAACAAGGTCTTCCAAGTATTCCAGGTTAGTCTAGAACTTGTTCTTCTCCTGTCTCAGACTCTCCAGTAGCTGGAACCCCAGACATTTGCTGCCATACCTTGATGAATCATTTATAAGATGAGATGAAAATGGAAATTTGCCTTTGTGGTTCATCTTCCCAAAATCATAGTAAAAATTTCAAAATACTACAGAAGAGCTCGCTGTTGACTGTTACGCTATAACTACCAATGTCATTAAAAACAAAGAAAACCTGAGAGACTGTGCCACTCAAGAGAATCTAAAGCACATGGCAGATAACTATAATACAGTGCCCTAGAAACAAACTTAGAACAGAAAATGGACTGGGAAGAAACTAAGGCAATTTTTACAAAGTATGAACTTAAGATAGTAGAGACATGTTACTAACATTTCCCTAATTTTAACAAATATACAATACAAATCACAAGAGTTGTATGCACTACGAGTATATATTTTCCACATCAACCCAAACTCTCCTAAAATTTTTAATTAATCTATTAAAATTAATCTCTTAAAACTTTTTAATTGATCAAATCATTACAGACGTAATGATTTAAGCGCAATCATTCATTGAGCTCTGCTTCTTGACTGTGGATACAACATGACCATCCAGCTTACCTCTCCTGCTGTCCTACTTTCCCATGTGAAGTGTATCCCTTTGAATTATAGGCCAGAATAAACCCTTCCTTCTTTAAATTAATTCTTTTCAGGTAATCTGTTATAGCAAGTAGCCAGTGCAGGTCTCACCTGCTAATACTACAACATTAATTAAATCTAAGCATCTGCTTTTAAAAGGTCAGCCAAGCTCTAGAGTTCCACCCGTTCCCATAATTGCCCTGCTCACATACAAAATATATTCATTCCAACCAATTACCTACCAAATTCTAACTATCTAGCAGGACTTAAAAGACAAGGACTAGTTTCCTCTAAGTTAGAGGAGGGTGATGGTCAAGGCTAAAATTCATCCTGAAACAAATCCCTCTCCAGATGTAAGCCTATAAATCCAAAACCAACACATATTCCCAAAATAGCATGGAGGAGAATGGTGGCTTAGTTACTTACAGTTCTAGTCCCATGAGGAGACATCATGACCAAGGCAATTTATAAAGGAAAGTTTTTGATGTAGGGCTTGCTTATTGTTTCAGAGGGTTAATGCATGATCATCATAGCATGGAGGGTGGTGGCAGGCAGGCATGGTGCTAGAGCAGTAGCTAAGGGTTTATATCTGACACATGAGCAGGACACAGAGAAAAGGGAACTAATTGGAAATGGCATGTACTTTTAAAACCCCGAATTGTACCCCCAGTGACGCATCTCCTCCAACAAGACTACACCTCCTAATCCTTCCCAAACAGTGCCATGAGCTGCATACAAAGCAGTCAAACATATAAGCCTATGGGAGTCATTGTCATTCAAACCACCACAGATGCCAATAGGAATCTGCTTCATAAAAAATAGTAGTAGTAAAGAAGAAAGTCTGAAATCCAACACAAGAAACTACACTATGTCCTAAAGTTTAGTAGTAATCACCTTTAACACCAAGCTTCAACTTCTCAGCATGTTGAGGCTACAGTTGGGCCATTAATGCCTTAGCAAACTCAGATTATGCATAATTCTTAGGATAGCAATGAGTGCTGGTAGCTCTCTAGTACACCCTGCCTCTCAACTCTTTACAATGGTTCTACACCAGTGGCATGTCTCCAGCATCCTTTGAAATCCAAGTGAAGGTAGCTATCATATTGTGGTCTCTTTACACCTGTATAATTTCCCCTATGGGTAAGAATTCCATTCTTGTTAATAATGTTTATATTAGTCAAAGTCTTATCAAGAGAAAAACCAATAGGTAGATATTCGTATGAAACCCTCAGCTCAGAAAGGTTGAACTTCAGAGTGTTCAGTTTTATAATGATGTGAAACAGTATATACTATTTCAGTCTTTGAATTTTAATTGTTTCCCTTGCTAGAGAGATGGCATAAGTTAGTCTTTTGGTATTCTAGACACTGGAAGCCAATGAGGACTCTCAGTCAGCCACATGATCATAGCATGTTGCTAAGCTACGACATTCAATAGGTTTATGCATAATAAAGGAAGTCTCAGCTCATCATGTTTTCAACTTATTAATCAGGTCCTTTAAGTGAAATCCTGTCATGAGTTCAGGAACACTTATGTGGATATATATTTTAAAAAGTATTTATTAAGAAAATTAGCCCACACGACTATAGAGGCTAAGTCACAGGACAGACAACCTGCAAGCTATAAACCCTGGGATACTAATAGCATAGCTCAATTCAAGTTCCAGACTCTTGAATGAGTGAAATGGCAGTGTTGCTCTCAATCTGATGCAGAAGGCCAGTGAACAGAAGGGGTGAAAATCTCAACGATCAAAAGCTAGAAAACCCAAAGCTCTAGAATTTGGGCAGTGGAAAAAGAATATCCTACCTCCTGGGAAATCATGGCAACTTCCTTCTGCCTTTTTGTTCTTTTGGACTCTAGGTAAATTGCATGCTATTCTTTCACAAGAGCAATTCATCCCCATTTAGTCTACTAACCCACACATGCAGAGATATCCAAAAGTAGTGTTTTACCAAACTTTTTGATATCCCATCATTGAATGAGGTTTATACATAAATTAAGTATCACAACCATTAAAACTATAAATATGATTGTATAGTGTGAGACAATTAAGGGAACTACATATTGAATTATAAGGATATTTATTATAACTAATAAATAATATGGTGCCCCTCCCACTCGAGAAGATACATGGATCCATGAAGTTCACTTACCAGACAGCTTAACCTGCTCGGTAAGCTCTAGGCAAATGGGAGACCCTACCAAACAACAATTTGGGGGTCAAGTAGTACCTAATGAATGAAATCCAAAGTTGTGTTCTGGCCTCCACATACAAGCGCATACACCCTCACTCCTGTACACATAAAAACACACCACATACACACACACACACACACACATGCAAACTGTGTTGCCTAAGTTCTTATATACTGACAACTCGTTCAAACACCAAAGTTATTATATGTCTGCATGTGGACATTTGGAAATAATGGTGTGATTTTCTCTGCAGATCATTCTACTTTTCCATGTATGTAATGGCTGCAGTAACTTGACTAAAGGTATCCAAATGAGGATAAAGCATAAAGAGAAAATACAAACATTTACTCCTGGGAGTGGGAGGCAGATAAACTCTTCTATGGGAGATTTGCTTTCAAATTTATCTTCAAGTGCCTACAGGAAACTATGGAAACAAACCATCTCCCTCAGACACCAAGGCAACTCAGTGCAATTTCTTTTTGTTACAATTGTATCTATCTCTCCTGAATTTTTCATTAATGTTTCCCACACTGTCTATGCAATATAGTTTCTAATTTTGTATTTTCTGGGTTAGCAATAACTATTAGTTACCTATTCTCATGTATATTTCATGAATTTCCTTGATGTCACTTTAAATTATCATGGACTGAGATGCATATAAATCAATAATAAGTAAAATAATATAAACTTATATGGAGATAAGATGATATGATTCCTATTTAGAGTCATGGGTTATCATTTGGAAACTGAACGATTTTAATTTACTTGAAAATGTTTTCATTCTGTTCAAATGACTCAAGAATAAAATCCAACACTAGTAATTTCAGGCATCAACACCTCTGCTCCTCCTCTCAACAGTCCACAGGTTTGAAAGGCCATTTCTCATAAAGTGGACTTTATTCTGATCTTGGAACATATTGGGCCACTATGTGCTGAGGGCTTCCACATTACTTCCATTCTCTCTACTCCTTCAATAGTTAACGAAAGAACCTTGAAAGGCAGAGTACACATCCTATAGTGTCTGGTGTATTCTAAACACGTGGAAAATATTTGTTTGGTAAATAAACTATTCATGATTGAATTAATCAGTAGATGAATATTATCTACCTTCATGAACACAGCACACCATGGTAGACCACATTATTTGCTGATAAGACTTCCTTCTCTTCCATTAATAAACTCAAAGATTGTGTGGAAATCTATTAGATTGCTACCAGTATTTGAAGTCCTAAATCCTGTTCCTAAATATTTTATTCTAAGCACTAAGGAGTAATAAAATATCCCAGAAGTACCCACTGAAGCTAGTCTTCTAGAAACTGTATCAAGCTCTCATGATCTATATGCGAGGGTCTCTATAGATTCTCAAACTTCATCAATAAAACTATTGTGCCTACTGCACGGGTACAAGAAAAGATGATTGACAGCCACTCCTTCCACAAGTAAAAACTCACAATGGAGACTTTGTTTCTTGGTATCTTCCCACCATTTCAAATCCTGCACCTGATCTAGTTTGGTAAGTAGGTAGAGGCCCTCCACTCCCAAGGGCAGCCAGATTACTGAAAGTGAACCGGTGAACCCAGAAAACCAAGAGTGTCAAGGACAGTGGTGCAGAGGGCAGGCAAACCTGTGAGACAATGCCATGTGCCAACAGCGCTGAGTTTAAATGCTTTGCAGAGCAGCCAAGCTCACAAGTAAAGCCAGGATCCCTGTTCAAGGGTGTCACCTCAGTTTTCAGACCTTGGCATAATTTCAGGTCTTGGCACAATCTGCTCTGAAAACTCCCACCAGATGGTCATCATTCTGAGGTGAGAACCACCAGAGATCATTGAGCAGAAAAAGAACAAGACTTCACTTAAACAAGATCATTCAGTTTGTTTACCCTGGGTGCCAAAGAATAAGGGCAGACTCCCACTGACAGGAAGCCCTTGTAGTGATTCAGGTAGATGGTGATGGTGGTTTGGACCCTGATGAAATTTATGAAGTTGGTGATTAATGGTCAAATTCCAGATACATTTTAAAGACTTGGTAAGGTAGACTAGATATCACACATTTACAGCCCATGGATCAGCATAGCTATAGCATTTTACATTGAGAAGCCAAAAGAATTTAAAAGATGGATATTAACTAAATGATAGCATTTGAGTGAAAGACTAGATTATGCTTTGGGAAGCATGAATGTGAAGCGCTTATTAGACATCTAGGTAGAAATGAAAAACCACCTGGAGATATAAATTAGGGTGTCGACAACTTATAGACAACTAATCTGAATGAAATTCCCCTTAGAAAGAAGGTACATGATTAAAAAAAAAAAAAAGAGGACTCACCCCTGAGAAAGTTTAGAGAATAAAGAGAAAAAATATAAAAAAGCAGATATTAAATCATTCTCTCCAGACATGGGCTAAATCACCTGATGTGTTACTCCTCGGGAGTAAAACAAGTGTTTTAAGAGGAGAGGCAAACTTGCCAAGTACCCTTGATCTCCAAATAAGCTAAAATCTGTGGTCACTTGATTTAGCCCATGCAGATTGCTGGCAACGGTAGTAACAATAAACAGTCTCTCACTTGTATTAGAACTTTGGTCTCAACTTTATGAAGTGTCTCTCAGAAAGAACCAAAATAATGACATGCTTTGAGATCAGGTACCAATATCAAGTTCATGTAGTGGAGTGAAAGCTGTGCAGGTTTGAAGACACTAAGCTAGATTCATGATACCCATGAGTCACAGGGTCTTTCCTCTCCTCCCGTGTGCTCTGAACATGAAGGTTAGAAAAGGTCTCCCAAGTTGTCTTCTATCTTTCAATGGCTCACTATTTACCTCAAAGGAATAACCATCTCTTTCTTTCTAATTACCTGTTTGGTTAAGTCAATACAAGCTACAGTGGTATGCCCCCTTTGCCTCTGTCCACTGCTACCCATCCATGAGGGGCAATCCACACTGGACTGTGGGATTGCTTAGCAAGTCCAAGCTGGGTGTGTACTGTCAGCCTGTCAGATAACTACAGTACTGTCTTACTACAAAGTGACTTAGCTTTTGTGTTTATTCTTTCAGAAATTTTCTCTGTGATATTTTTTCCTTGGGACTCTAAGACCTTCTTGTGCTTCTGAGATTATAACTCCCATCAAAGAATAACTATGTAGTATCCTAGATTATTTTGTACTACATGCAATCAAGAAATAATTAAGTCAATGTGATATCCAGAGAAATAAATCTGCAAGTAAAAATAATCAAGCTTCAAATTCAATCAGGTTGACCTACTTCCTTGGAAGCATTAGGTGAAATCCATTTAACTGGATTAGAAGTAAGTTCAACCTAAAAAAAAGATTCCTGGCTCATTTGATTAAAAATTAAATAAAACAAGACAGAGCTGCAGAGCTTGCTGGATTTGGTTTTAGACATGCTAAATCCAGGAACTGAAGAATGAGGAATAAAGAGAGATATAAAAAGGAAAGGGAGAAGAGGAAGAGAAGGCACATGATGGAAGCACGGATGGTTTAGCTTTCTGATTTTCCCCACTCATGGTCAGGATTTCAGGAAAATAAAACTTCTTGTTGGCCTGTGCCATACGCCTGTACCATATACACCTGAGCCAAAAGACTCAACTAGGTCACTTAAACCAATCACTAATGAAATATGCATGTGATGTCCTTAGTGTCTGATTCATCTCAAATAATAACAAAAGGTGGTTTTTCTTAGGTAAAATTTAGGATATTGTTACTATAAGAAAAGATAATCTTGACCATGGGAGTTGACTCCACATGGCGCATCGTGTCCAGAGAGGCTTTGTTGTGACCATATCTCCTATGAAAGATGATAGGCTTTGTAATAGAATGGTAAAGGATAAGAGAACTTGCATTATCAAGGGTCCAATTTTTACCTCCTGTATTAGCTGATACTGTTCTTGTCCTACAGATGTGAAAAGTGGGGCATGGGAATATTTGATAACTGAAAGAAACTTTGTGGTGTGTGTGTGTGTGTGTGTGTGTGTGTGTGTGTGTGTGTGTGTGTGTGTGTGTG
>NW_021620966.1:10060999-10062329 GCF_004785775.1 Grammomys surdaster | reverse complement strand
GTGTGTGTGTGTGTGTGTGTGTGTGTGTGTGTGTGTGTGTGTGTGTGATAAAGCCAACATTAGAATCCAAAGCCTCCACCTCTCAATTCCAAGTTCTCTCTCTCCTCAGTACTCTTGCCCCTGAGCAACTGCCATTAAGTGAAGGTACTGTTGAATGTATTCATTTAGTGCAAATAACTCAGGCAAGGTATGTGCTGCATATGAAGTGGAGACAGCTATATTTCCTGTGATATATGATATACTCTAAGTTATGCCTCTAGCCAGGAGACTGACCCAAAACAGCTTTCCCCCTGTTTCCCTCACATAAAATTAAAGTTAAATTCCTTTTATAATCCAAGGAATTCATATGAGATAGTATCATATTAGGATGTTTTTGTATTGTTTTTGATATCAGAAAAAGTGATTTTTGGCCACTTAATAATTAGTTACTTATTGTTGTGCCAAAAATATCTGAAAAACTCATCCTTATAACATTGGCTCCCAGTTTGAGGGATACAGTCCATCATTCTAGGAAAGCCATGGCAGCAGGAATGTGAAATGAGATTGGTCACATTGCATCTGCAGTTAGGAAGCAGAGAGAAATGAATATTAGTACTCATATCACTTTCTCTTTTATCCTTAGTCTACATGATGATGCCACTCATGTTTATGGTGTATCTTGTCTCCTCAGTTAACCACTTTGAAAATATCTTCACAAATATACCCAGAGATGTATCCACTAGTCGAGTCTAAATCCAGTCAAGGTATCAATGGAAATTAACCATCACTGGCACATTGGATCATGTTAGAATTATGTCTATAAAGGATACAAAGTATTAGGTGCCGGGAGCTGTACCCGGCTTGGTGGGAGAAGGTGATTTTCTTTCTTCTCCTTCGGTCAGTTCTTCTTGAGGTAGCAGAGGGGGATGGGAAGAGAGTTGGCAGTGGGTAAGACCTAGGATTAGGCTACTGTAGCTGGCCTGCCCTCTGGGATCCTCTGTCCAGAAACTGCAGTTTCTGGCACCTAATACCTCAGCCCAGGGACAGCAGAGAATTAGGCAAAGAACCTTAGTACTCTCTCTGCAGGCGCTGCCTGGGTCTAACTTAGGTTTGTTGGTTTAAGGTCTCAGGAAGGAAAGACACTTAGAGAAGTTATTATAGTTTATTACTAAGTGTAAAAATTTTCCTATGAAAGCTATCTAAAAGACAAAGTGGGGAAAGGGAAAAAATTCTAACAAAGGAAAAATTCTAAGTGGAGAGATTCTAAGCAGGGAAGAAAGAAGAAGGGAGAGAGAGGAGAGGAGAGAGAGAGAGAGAGAGAGAGAGAGAGAGAGAGAGAGAGAGAGAGAGA
>NW_021620966.1:10058275-10060989 GCF_004785775.1 Grammomys surdaster | reverse complement strand
AGAGAGAGAGAGAGAGAGAGAGAGAGAGAGAGAGAGAGAGAGAGAGAAAGTGAGGTGAAGAGAGGAAGTGAGTCGCTAAGGAACGTCCCTTTGTCTTACACATCATTCAGAGTACCTGATCACATGTTACAAAGTTTATCACAAGTTCACACCAAAATTCAAATCATAAATTGAAATACAAGTTTACAACAGATAATGTTTACATGCATATCCATTAGGAGTAATTATCTGACTAAACATCCTTCACCTGTCTAGCTCCACAGGTTCACTGAAGGTTTAAAACTATAACTAAGAAATTAGTGAAGTTTTGTATAGATAAACCCAGGCAATATTTTCTCTTTTGTCCTAGCACCTATAATAAATCGTGAGTTCCCTTTTAGTGACCTTTCGTTAATTGTTTTACAACACCTTGGAATGTGCTCTGAGCAGAAGAGAGTCTGGTTACTATCTAAGGGCAAATAAACTGATGACACTCAGGAGACTGGCAGAGATTTAATTACAGTTTTGAAAGGGACTTAATAGCAGTCCCACTATAAAAGGAGCTAGATAATCATTGATATAATTTTAGGAATTCTTATAGGATCATCATTAAGACTTAAGAAGTCATCTATTTGTCTATATAGCATCAATACAAGACAGTACATCTTCGAGGGTCTGCAGAGATCTGCTCCAAAAAGGAGTGCTATTGCTTAGTGATTATTATGTATGAATAATAATAATAATAGGAAAAGCATATTAATAGCAGGATCTTTCCTAAAATATGTTTGGCCACAGCCTTGCTGATGAGGCACACTTGTCGCAGATTATATAATAATCCGAGGCAAGCATTTCAGGATGATCAACTGCTAATTATTAGCTTGACCTATTATGGCTCCTGACAAATAGGGCAATCTAAAATCGAAGAGCAATCAGGGCTAGGGATGTAGTTCAGTGGCAATGTACTTACCCAGTGTGTCCAAGACCCCAAAGTTTCAGTCACCAACACTAGAAAACTAATAAAACAATCATGCCATCTTTGGACCTCAGCAAGCTTTCCAGAAAACTCTCTGAGAAGTGTAAGTGCAGACATGCATGTAACAAAGCATTGACCTCTCTTCCAGAGACCCCAAGTTCAAGTCCCAGCAATTACTTGATGCATCCCTTTTAGTGGGATCCAGGCCCAAAGTGGGATCCAATTCAAGATGCACATAATTCTTGCTTTGCTTCTCTCTGTAGGTCCTCCAAAAGCACGCAGTCTCCTTTGGTACTCTGAGCTACCTCTCACCATCAAATAATCCCCATGGTAACTGAGGCTAGCAAGAACACCTGATATCTCATTAAGCAATCAGCCATTTAAATGGAGTTTTAATTTGCCTTTGTCTCCCTTTCGTTAGAAAATCGATAATTATCAGTGTTTATATTGCTTCAAGATTTGACTCTTGGAGAAGCTTGGGAAATGAGGTCTGGTTGGCTCACAAAGGTCACCTCCAATAGAAAAGTTTCCATCTGTATTTTAGAAGAGATGCTTCACAGCACAGACAGGCAAAAAAAGAAGCCAAATGTTTCCAAAGGAACTCAGCCTTTTAGCCATGGAAGGAAAAGCCCTGAATTCTGGGCTTATTTTTTTTCTTTGTCTTGGTAATCTTCCAACCTGTGTTTTCATTTTCCCAAATGCCACTTCAGAACCACAGATGGCAGCGTGAGTTCAGAAAGCTTGAGCTCTGCTCTTTAATCCAGATCTTAAAATAGTGCAAGTTGATAGGAACCTCCCAGCTTCCTCCACCTCTGTCTTACTCCTTCCATTCCTGGGTGTTTTTGTCTCATTGAGCTTGAAGTTAGTTGTCTGTCCCTAGTGGTGCTTTTCCCAGCAAATCCCCCAGACAAAATAGGACTGATGTACATAGAACTTCAGAGACGGTGGCAGTACACCAGGGTCTGCATAGGTTCAAGCCAGATGATGCCCCCTGCACTGAAAAGGAAGTGGATGTGGGCTCCCAGCCCTAAGCAAGAAGATGTCTACCTTAACACTCACTTTCAAAGAAAAAGCTTAGTTTTCTATAAGAGAGTGTCACTGGTTATATTAACCATACTTTAGGATAAGCTCCATGATCAGCAATAGGATGGAGCTCATGTCTTTAAAACCATAATATTGTGGATTGAACTGTATCTATGTTAGGTACAATATTCCACCTAGAATTAGCCTAGAATTGTTTCCACTCTTCACCTTGTATCCAGATTCTTAATGTGACTTAGACATGAACCAGGGCCTTAACTCAAAGGAATTAATGCACCACAACTCAATAGCTATAGGAATATTAATTCCTATGAAAATATAGAATATCATACATTATTTTAAGCTTGGTTCTAATTTTCTTTTCCATTACTATTATAAAATACTGACCAAAACTAACTTGGGAAGGAAAGGGTGTATTTCTTCTTACAAGTTGCAGTCCAAGGCAATAATCGGAGGCAGGAACTGTAACAGAGATCACAGAGGAACGTTTCTTACTGACTTGCTTCCAGGATCATGTTCATCTACCTTTCTTACAGACCAGATCTACCTGCCTAAGAATAGTACTGTCACTGTGGGCTGTGTTCTCCTACATCAACTAGCAATCAAGAAAATGTCTCATCAATGTGTCCCCTGAACAGTCTAACGGAGGCAGCTGCTGAATCAAGGTCCTATCTTCCCAAAAGGTAACAACCTAGATTAGGCATCGAAAACTATTATCTGA
>NW_021620966.1:10027291-10058175 GCF_004785775.1 Grammomys surdaster | reverse complement strand
ATATATATATATATATATATATATATATATATATATATATATATAAAGTTGTGGACTTCTATTCTGTCAAAGGCATTGCTCTGAGGATTTATGGAACATAGAGGAAAACATAAATAGATCTGTCCATCATCTAATGAATAGAACCCTTTGTTTAAGTAGATGATAAAACAGATAATTAAAGTACAAGCTACTCCACTGGAGAAAGGCTGCTGCTGTCTTGTGACCAATTCACCTTGTGCTTGGCTGGGTATCATGTCCAAACCTGTGTGTGCTATACCAAGCATTCCTGGGATTGATCTGATGAACTAATTCATTCAACAAGTGTGTGACTACCTACTGAGTGGCAGACACTGTACAAGGCTTTGAACATACAAAAAAAGTCATTTCCATGGTCTCAATGTTGGGGTCCAGGAGTCACCCACAAGCCACATGAACACTGATCTCAGTCAGACAGGGATGGTTTACTGAATGCACAGCCCTAAAATTGATCAGGGCTGTAGCTCAGAATTTGGGAGCTGAGGCTACAACCCCAAACATTTTTCTTAGGGCTGGCTTATAAAGGGAAAAACCACAAGGAGGCCATTCGAAGGTGCAAGACATGCTGCCCAGTGGTTAGCTCTTACTCAAGCTATATTGGCTAGTTAGAACAGTTCTAACTGATCTTTATTCTGATTGATCCTACATGCAGTTTATGGTTATTGAATTTCATAAAATTAGAATATACATAACATAACAGGGTATGTGATCAGCATGACCTTGTTCTGAACCAAGTTATTTCTCTGTGTCAATGATTGGCAGGCATATTAAAGCAACAATATGCAATAGCTGGCAGGCATGGAACAAAATGGCTACAGCTATGGCTGGGGCTTGGGGTGCAAGCCTCAACATTCAAATTGTGAGTAGTCTCATAGCCAAGGGCATCTAAATAAATCCTTGTGCTGGTTAGATTTTATTGTCAAGGTGACAGGGCCTAGATCTACCTGGGAAGAGGAAAATTCAAATGAGAATCAAATTAAGTCAAAACTGGCCTGCGGCTGTCACTGTGAGAGAATGTTTTGATTGATAATTGATGTGGGCAACACCACCCCCCCAGGAATGTAGGCCTACAATGGCTAAGAAAACTAGCTGAGTGGGTGAATGAATCACAGCAACCCAGGAAATGGTATTCTTCCACTTCCTGTATCCAGGTTCCTGCCTTGAGTTCCTTCCTTAATGTCTCTTAATGATGGGTTGTGACCTGGAATTATAAGCCAAATAAACCTTTCCTCCCCCAAATGTCTTTTGGTCATGGTGTTTATCACAGCAACAGATAAACTAAAACAAGACCCAATACCACAAACATATTATAGTCAGGGAAGAGCTGTTGGGGCCTGTAGATTGTGTTCGGGGCACACAGAACTGAGACCTTAAATTTATACATCAATATTCTCTCCTTAGGTTCTAAAGTCCAATCCAATTGTCCTCATCAACCCATGTCTCTCTAACACAGATCTTTTAGCAGCTGAAAAGACTAACTCTTGGAACTCAGACTTCAATCTACTACTGACAGGCTATACTGCTGGGCAAATTAGTTTAATATCTCTGTGTTCTCTATGTGTGTCTGCTTTTCATGGCTATGACAAAATAATTGAGATGAACAGCTTAAAAAGAAAAAAAAGCATATACAAACATACATACACACACAATTTCTCTTTATAATATGTCACACTTTCAGAGATTTCACTACAACAACACTTAGCAGTATCACATTGAACCTGTGTTAAGCCAGAACATCATAACAGGAAGTATATGGCAGAGAAAAGTGTCCCAGGATTCAGGAAGAAAATAGAGAGACAGACCACATACTCAATAATCCCTTCAAGGACATGACCACAGAGACCAAACTTCCTTCCACTAGGTCCCACCTCCTAAAGATTACATTACCTGCCAACCGTGTCACGAGGTGGAGCCATCTTTTAACATATGGCTTTTCCGTGACATTTAGGATCAAAACCATAACACTTTGGACAAAGATTTTGTGGTGGTTTGAATGAGAAATGTCCCACATAGACTCATACATTTGAACATCTGGCCCCAATAGGTGGTGCTCTTTGGGGAGGTTGTGATATCTAAAGGAAGTGCAGCTTTGCTGGAAGATGTATGTCTCTGAGAGCAAACTTTGAGGGTCCGTAGCCCTGCCCCACTCCCAGGCCTTTTCCTCTGAGCTTCCTGTGTACAGAGACATAAGGTCTTCCTGCTTCTGCTGCCATGTACACTGCACTTCTGTGGTCTCTATCCCATTGGAACCATAAGAGAAAATAGACCCTTTCTTCTTTAAGTTGCTTTCCACCATGGTGCTTTATCATAGCAACATGAAAATGACTAATACAGATGTGTTACTAACTCCACGATGTTTGAAGGGAGGTAATATATAGTAAGATGCCTGACATTGAACGTGCTTACTTTCCCCTAGGCAGCCACTGTTTAAATTACCTGATTGACCATACCTCATCTCCGGGCTTATTAACCACCCTGGCCCATAATGATAGCAGCTAACATTCAGACAGGGCTTGCAGGAAGCCAGGCTTCTTTGCACATCATCTCATCCACACATCCTGTCATGGTTAAATGATAAGATGTTCCCCATATGCTCATGTGTCAGAACACTTGAACTCTAGCTGATGGTGCTGTTTGGGTGCTGTTTGTTTGTATGAAACCTTTTCGAGGCAGAGACTTGTTGCTGAAAGTATGTCCCTGAGGATAGGCTTTTGGACTTTCAGGGATCCCATTAGATGTTCACTCGCAGTTTGCTGAGGTGCTGATGCAACTCGATCATTCAGCTTCTTGCTCCTGCATCCTGTCTCCCATGATGAATTCCATCCATCTCCCTAAAACTGTAAACCAATATAAACCTTTCCTCTGATAAGTTGCATTTTGTCAAAGTGTTTTATCACAACAATGGAAAAGAAACTAATGCACAACTGCTCAACGGACAAAGCCAGACACATGAGCAGACCTTAGGGCTTCTTTGAAGACCAGCACACTTTCCCCGCTCATTTCTCTGACTGTTTACTGAGCAGATTAGACTGTCCATCACTTGATGGTTGATAAAGCCTGTTATATGTTTGCAGCCTGACAAAGTCAAGCTGTCCTTTCTGGCTACCCTTGGTGCCCATTTCTGCCCACTTGAAGCATTGTGCTCAGCTGGTGCTCCAGGCAGCAAGAGTGGTCAGGAACAAGACCACCAGGGAGACCATACTGCTGGGACCAATAGGCTTCATTGTTCACACTCTTTTCCTCTTCCCACTTTAAAAAAAAAAAATCTCCCCCAGCCAAATCTTTCTCTGAGCTGCAGGAAATTTTGTATGCAAATTTGGTCCAAATGTTGCCAGCTGTGATAGACACAGAAATACTTTAATTCTTTCCTGCCTCCTATGTAAACTTTGGTGCTTATTCAAAATGAAGAAAAGTTACCATTTAAACTTACTGTAAAACAGAGTAAGATAAATGTTATTATCCAAATACAAAATGCTTCAATGAAACAGATACCACAGTCTCTAAAAGCACTGGTACCCAGACAGTGATTTTTATTAACTCTTTGGGAAGGAGTTTGAAGAAAACGTTGCCCCAATGATCTCTTATTGCTTAGCCACATTCCTGAAGCAATTATTATATTTTACCTCACTTTTTGAGATATGATATGATTCCATGAATACTTAAGTTCTATTGTGATCCCTTGCTCAGAGTCAAGACTGATGATAGACAATTCTTCAGTCTAATAAAAACTTTGTGACATTTATGCCAGAAAACAAGTGCCCAACTTAGTTAGTAATAAAAGCTTCTGAAATACAGGGTGTAGAGTGGGGTACCTACACCGTCAATCACTGTTGTTACAATCTAGACTTGAAGACTATTCTAACTACACAGTTATCCACCTGGGTTGTGGTTTCTACACAAGGATGCTTGCTGAGCATTTGTGGAAATGTGTTAACTGAAATATCTTCACAGCAGCTTGATGGTATGCTACCTTAATCTTATAAGGGAATGTCAGAATAAACCTTGAACAAACTCTGACACACCCTGGCCAAGAAACTTTCCATTCCCCTAAGGGAGTCATGACTCCTTTGGGGACTGAATGACCCTTTCACAGGGATCATCTAAGACCATCAGAAAAACACAAATGTTTTACGGAACAATTTATAACAGTAGCCAAATTACAGTTATGAAATAGCAACAAAAATAATTTTATGGTTGGGGGGTCATTATACATGAGGAACTATATTAAAGGATCACAGCATAAGGAAGGTTGAGTATCACTGCCCTAGGGGTTGCTTAAAACTCCCACCCATATGTAGAAACTCCAGTCTCTTCCCCATCACTGTCATTTGGAACTCAGTCATCCACCATCACCTGCATCCTGATAGCCCCACAAGACTATCTATTTCTAAGAAGACAGCAGCCTTATCAGGACAATTTGTTTCAAACTCACTGTGCTAATATACATATATTTAGGCTTCTTAATTCCATAATTCCAGTTCTTCTGTCTTGTTTTTCAAGCCAGAAATTCAGCAAGCCTTTCAATTCTTCAGGCCTCCATCTCATGTCCTCTATGACAATGTTAAGTCATTGACTGTATTGATTCTAACTCCTAAAAATATCTTCTTTCCAACCTTCTCACCATCCTTCCTGATACAATCTTGTCTAACCACTTGTGTTTATAAAACCAATTATATACTAATTGGTCTTCTAAATCCTATTTGTCACTATTTAAGTTGTTCCCCAACCTGAAGTCATAATTAACCCTAGAAAACTCCAACCTTTATCTCACTCAACTTTAAAATCCTTCAGTGGTTTTCCACATTCCCTTATAATCATTACTTAATGTGGACTAATGAGGCTGCCTGGATCTGAGCTCTCCCCTTTGCCCTTTTCCCCTTGTCCACACTGGCCAGTCCAAACAATTTTCCATGTCAAGACATTCCAACTACTGTTTTCAACATGCACTATTCACCAACATCGCATTAACTAAGTATTTCAGTTTGTTTTCTGTTGTTTTGATGAAACGGTAAGATGTAGCTTGGAAGAGGAAAGGAGTTTTTGGATATTTTTTGTTTTAATTTGGTTTGGTTTGGTTGCTGCTGTTGGGTGTGGATTGTTGTCTATATGCAGGCGAAGGCAAACACAAGATAAGGCTAGAGCCTGTAATTGGGCAGTGGAAAAGAAGGCAGGCTGAGAGTTTTAGAGACAGGACAGATAGGGAACAGAGAGGACAGGAGGACAGAGAAGATGGAGGAAAGAGAGGACAAACCCGATCCATGTGGCTTTAAATAGCCATAGGTAGCTATGAATATCATAGAGAAGACAGAATAATATAGGACAATCTAGGTGGGCAGCTTCTATCAAGATCAATTTGCTCTGGGTTCATTGTATGGGTGTTTTGTGTAATGAGAATTTACTGATATAATTCTGACTGATAAATTATAAGCCTCTATAGTTTTGATTTTACTGGGTTATGGGGATTTGTGACAGCTAGCTGCAGTGGGTGGATGACTGGGAATGTGAGCAGGTTCCACAGTAAGCAAACCAGGAGTTGGGCAGCTGCCTCATGGGAACAATGGGAGTGGGGAGAACTTGCTAATAGAGCATAGCTGGCAATAGTGTAGATTGATTTTTAATATTAGGCACAATAGTTGTTGTTGGTGGTGGTTTGTTTGGTTTTTTTTTAACATACAGGTTATAGTCCATCATTGAGAGAAACTAAGGCAGGAGTTCAAGGCAGGAACCTGAAGGCAGGGAGCAGACCATGGAGGAACACTACTTATGGCTTGATCAGCCTGCTTTCATATACAACCCAGTACCATTTACCCGAGAAGTGGCAATACCCACAGTGGGCTAGGCCCTTCCACATCAATCACCAATCAAGAGTACTACAGACATGCTTTGGTTATACTAGTCTGGTGTCTTTGGGAAAAACTAATCAGCACATGCCAAGCTAACTTATTTATTCTGTAGGTAGCAGCTAAAAGTCAGT
The DNA here is from genome assembly GCF_004785775.1 of Grammomys surdaster. Classification (NCBI taxonomy): domain Eukaryota; kingdom Metazoa; phylum Chordata; class Mammalia; order Rodentia; family Muridae; genus Grammomys; species Grammomys surdaster. The sequence goes on along the minus strand of NW_021620966.1, from coordinate 10,052,165 downwards.
CCCCTGAGAGAACTAGATCTTAATCTGTCTTGCTCACATACATACTCTAAATCAGCCTTCCTTCACTCCTCTGTATTTCCCAAACACCCTGAGTTCTCCTTTTGTAGAGCAATAATTATTTGCTTACCATCCGCGGTCCTTGCTAGATTATCAGGGAGAAACCTTAATCCACAATTCTAGATGCGAAGTTCAAGAAATAAAAGTTTTGTTTTCCTTACATTAATTTCAGTCAAATCCTTTCTAAATCCATTTAAATCAAAAGCCTACCAACCTGGAGAGAATTCTAATCCCAGTTATTATTAGCATCCACTCTCCCCCTTCCTTAGTGTCATAACTAATCAAAGTGGAGAATCATGTTCTTCCAAAGCTCTGTACTGCCAAAAGGCTCTTCCCTCCTCAGCTCATACCAGTTGCTTCAGAGAAGCCCATTTTTCAGGCTATCATTGTCTCCCATGGCCTAAAACACTTTTCTGTTCTGGTTGTGTTATGTGAGACTTTTACTTGTAGACACAACACAAAAAACTACTTAGCCTAATGAGGAATCCAATGACTGACCAATGTAAAAAGTCTACCCAAGTCCAAGATGGCAAGCCAATTAGTTTATTGAGGTTACTTGCAGATGTACAGATGAGGGATTATTCGTTGGAACAGGTTGACTCAAATGCAGGTGCATCACTGAAAAGCTCACCCCAACATGTGTAATGGTACATGAAAGCTACAGCCCTGGAGCTTTCTACAAGACTTACAGTCAATCTCCTCTACTAAGTGGTTTTTGCTGCTTATATAAAGTTAAGAAAAGAGTGGGAGTGGTAGATGGTGAAAAGTAAAGGAGTAAGGCTTGTTAATCTGGTAAATTTCAGGGACCTCTCGAGATTTGTGAATTGTTTACTTCCTGGGACTTGGCAGCCTCTCTTCAGTATAGAATGTTTAAACATGAAAGAAACCACTACTCAACAATTAGAAATAGAATTGAGAATCTTCACTAGACATGGAACTGCTATGGCTTGGGACCAACCTATCGAGTCTTGCCATTTCTCAAGAGTGTTACCAAGCAGTCCAGTGTTGTTCAGCAGATTCAGTATCTTCTACTTTGGCCTCAGTCTAAAGAATACAGTTTTCTTTCGATGACTCTAAAGATACTCTTTGCTCCCTGTTTCCCCGCTTGCTGTAAATAAAAAAAAAAAAAATCTAACATAAAAGCAAAGGGTTTGTTTCAAAGAATTTCTACTCTGTTTTGAAAACATCTTTGAAGTATAAAACAAACATTTTCTAAACTAAGAAGGAACACAAAAATAAAATAATTAGCTAAAATAATAGTAAAGTAAAATGATTATGTTATAGACTGGTTGTGAGGTTTGTATGCATTTGATGTGTTGACAAAAATGCATACATACATAGAAAGATAAATAGGTAGAGAGTTTGGCTAGCATGTACATATAAAAAGGCAGCACAGAGAAAAACCAGCTATACTTCATGTCCAGTAGATGAATGAGCTTTCCATTTGCTGTCTTACCAATCATTAACATTATGTCCAGTTCCAGATCCATGATCATCTAGGTGCTGTAGACACCACTACTGCCATCTCAGTAAATTAAGAGAAAAGTATATGTTTCTATACAGAAAATCACACTATCTTAGTCAGTTTTCCATTATTGTGATAAAATGCCATGACCCAGGCAACTTATAAAAGAATACTTTTAATTGGGCTTATGATTTCAGAGGGTTAGAGTCCATAATGGTGTAGCAAAGGTACAAGAGCAGGAACAGCTGAGAGTCCTCATCTTGATCAGTAACTAAGAGGCAGAGAGAGTTCACTGGGAATGATCAACCCTTTGACACCTCCTCCAACAAAGCCGTAGCTCTTAATTCTTCCCAAGCAATTCTACTAACTGTGGACCAAGATTTCAAACATAGGAGCCTATGCGAGTGTCTTAGTTTGGGTTTTACTGCTGTGAACATACACAATGACCAAGGCAATTCTTTAGCAAGGATAGCAACTGGTACTGAGACAGTATTTGTTTCTTCATCTTTTTCATTACCAGCTTGGACCACCTGACCTTACATTTGTGATATTTCAATGAATGTCCATGAACTGAGCATGGTGGCACATACCTATAATCTCAGACCTTTGGGGACTTAAGAAAGTTGAGAACCTTGTTCCAAAACGAAATCAGACCAGGCATGGTGACACATGCCTTTGATCCTGACTCAGGAGGCAGAGGTAGGTGGATCTCTGTGAGTTTCAAGCCAGCCTGGTCTACATAGTGAGTTCTAGGCCAATCAGTCCTACATAGTAAGACACTGTCAAAAAAAGAAAAAAAAAAGTTAATCCTAGTCTTATCCATGAGGAACAGTATTCCAGACAAATATTTAAATTCAGCATTTATTCAATCATTTATTCTAACCTTAATCTCGGCTCAGATTACAATTTCATAATTATACCCATAATTCTTCAGCATACTCAAATTTCAGAGCAAACTATCAAAATAAGATGGGTTTATCTGAATCAGATTTCTGCTTCGGACATTTCGATGTTTGATGTTTTACTTTCACTGTGAGATAAAGATCTTCACTTTTAGAGTTGTTGTAAGCAGTCCCTGAAATAGCTATGAAACTCCCTGCTTGGAGCCCAACATAGAGGATATGCTCAACTCACTACATTGTAAAAAATCTCCCTGCTATGGCTCTTCAACGTCTCCCTAGTTTCCATTGCTATCTTGATTTAAATCAGCAGCAGCTCATCTCAGAAACTCCAGCACCTTCATTAAACATTTATTCTTCTAGCCTCGTGCTTTTTAATTCAGTAGCCTCTGGGCACATGTGCCAACTGAAATGTAAATTTCAATTACTTGTTTTAAATAGATTTACAAACTCAGTTTCTGACTTGCACCACTCAGACTTTGTGTAGCCAATGAGTACTATAGCACGAAACACAAACTCTGCTGTCATGGCACGATGGTCTAGTGAACAACTCAGGCAGAGAAAGTCTAAGGGAGACTCTATGTAGCATGTATCAGTAATTAGCTTCCAAGCACTTGACTAATTCACACGTATCCCCCCCTCCACTCCTCCCTCTCTCACTCACTCAATGCCTTACCCTTCCTCTCTCTGGCTCGTGCTACCTTACTCTCTCTCTCTTTCTGGACAGGGCCTCATATAGCCCATGCTGTCTTGAACTTGCTATACCATCAAGATAAAGGATGACCTTGAATTCCCATCTGAAAGGATTTCCACAGCGCAGCTTGGGACAGATCACAGCAGGCCAAGATGGTTCCACGAGGGGAGGTTTATTAAGAGAGTGGGAGAGCAAGAGGAGAGAGAGAGAGAAGTGGAGAGGAGTAGAGGCCGGCCATGACCACGTGGAGAGAGGGGGAAGAGAAGGGGAGAGGGGAGAGGATAACCTGCAGGTGCTCAGGGTTGAGGAGTAAGAGAGAGAGGAGGGGCCAAGCAGCCCCTTTTATAGTGGGCAGGGTTACCTGCCTGTTGCCAGGTAACTGTGGGGCGGAGCATACCTGGCTGTTGCCAGGTGACTCTGGAGGTGGAGTTTAACAGATTGCTAACACCATCCTCAAACCTCCACCTCCCATCTTCATATCTCTATCATATTGTGATAGAATTAAAGTTTTAAAGCTTTAAATCACTCTTGGTTTTCGTGGCCAGGAGAATGAGACTTTTTAGCCATCTGTATTTAGTTTAGGATTCCACTGCAAAGAGGAATTAACCTGTGACTTACTGACCTGAGTACTCATATTGACACATGATATCATTTTCCATTTTTCTTTGAGTTACATGATTCTTCAATGCTTTGAGAATAAAACAGACCAGAAAATCCACTTGTAGGTTTCTCCATGTCCTCCTGCTTGTGTCTTTGGGTTGATGCCTAATAAGAAGTTGTTATTCAAGAATAACTTCCCGTTCAATTCTCTGGGACCCTTCATGTAGAACAGTAACCAACTTACAGTCCAAGTCTATCTCATGTTATGGAGAAATGCTATGGCATGAAATATAACATTTGCCATTGACCATTATTCATTGTCAGACACCATTACAGAGAACCTGCCATATCAGAGCCCCTTGACTGAATGTTGGGGTACAGTGAGAAACAAAATAAACATATCTCTCCCACGGTGCTTACAGATTAATATTCTAATTCAGCTTTACCTATATATGCATTGGATAATCTTATGTAATAAGATTATATGATGTTTTAAGTTATTTCATTTTCTTACCTTCAGACTAAATGACTTATCCTTATACAGCTGCATTTGGACAAGATGTCATTCTGTCCCTCTATATTCATTTATAGGAGTATAATATATATTAAAAATATAATAACTATGTATAGTCACATGTAACTATATGTAGTTAACTATATATAGTTATATATGTCATATAGTTATATATATCTAACTTATGTATAAGCTATGTATATCTAATATAGTTATATATCTAACTATATATACATATCTATATATTTATATTCATTCATATTCAAATAAAATCTATATTCTCCAAAGCTGCCCAACCCTAGTCTTACTTCAACTACCAATTGGGTTTAGTCACCAAAATGCCAAACATCTCATACACCAACTGTAATTAATTGGCATTGGGATTTGAAATCTTCCAGAGATCTCTGGTGAGGACATCAAGATTAGATTTTTTGGGGAATGACACTAATCATATAATCTATTAATAGTATATTCCATAAGTTTAAGATGGGGGAGAATGTCAGATATGCTCACTGATTTACACTTCCTGGAGACAAATGAAAATGTCAGACGGAGGAATTACCCCAGAGCTACAAAACAAGTAAGGGCTCGAGGCCAGCCTGGTCTACAGAGTGAGTTCCAGGACAGCCAGAGCTACACAGAGAAACCCTGTCTCAAAAAAAAAAAAAAAAGAAAGAAAGAAAGTAAGGGCAAAGATACAGAGGTGTGTAAAAGCAAGATTCTTTTCCAAGGAGGAAATAGGGAAACAGAATATAGGCTGGGAGGGGTGGACATACCAGGAAAAAAAAAATGAGCAATAGAACCTTGAGTGGAGACTCTGCAGTGTCTTGAATGTCCAGCATCCATGGCAGATGACTCATCACTGGTCCTTTCCAGGGATCCTGATCCCAATCAGCAACTCCACGCATGCTCCCTGCTGTTAACTTCTTTTCCAAAAATAACTTCTTCTAAACTTCTCTCCAACTAAGGCATCTGTTCGCACATAAATCATCTCATTATCATTATCTCTAAGCTTAACATTTTTAAAATTCAACTCCAAATTTAATGGGTTTTCTCTTCAGTTACAGAGAAGAAAATAGCAAAATAATGAATAAAACGGGGTCAGTCACATATTTAGATCACTAATGTAAATTCCATCCAAACTACTTATAAAGACAAGGCTAAAATAGATACCACATGTTTCTCTCACTCAGGATGAGGGTGAAGATATTTAGTTCGTAACAGGAAAATATTAGGTATGTCTGCTTTGCAAAAATGTATTCTATCAAAAATCAAGTTGTCATTTCTGTAACATTAATTCCCTAAAATTCCCTAAATGATTCTGCCCTCTAAATGGGCTCCTTTTTTCTCAGCCAACATACATGCACGTATGTGTAGACATATGTGTATGGACAGAGGGGCAGTGAGAATAAAGCAAAAATGGAATGTAGCTATGACGCTTTCCAGTGAGCGATGTACTCGTGTCATTGTTGGCACAGTAAAATTACTTAATGTACTGAAATGACAAATCATTTCATGCTTCAATTTTATGCAAACTGCCTGTGCTTTGAAAGACATACGCTGCAGGAAGGGGCTACATGGAGTACTTTAAACTGAATAGCAAATGAAAAGGGAGTCTGAAGGAAGAAAAAAAAATGTTTGTCAAAGAAGATCTTCAAAAATAGACCAGCCGAACGGAATGTTTATCTGCCTCTGCCCCCTTGTGGCAAATATACATCACAGTTATTGCAATCCCAGGTTGAGGAAAACAAGCTTTGCAGATTTGAGCATAAACGTACTATAATGGGGAAATATAGATTACTTTTTTATAATTAATTACGAAATAATTGCAGTTGCTGTATGAACTTCGTGCAATGTCTGTGGCTTGGTTTGAGAGCGGTTGGACAAAGGTGGTCATAAGCACACAATACTTAATGGCTCAGGCAGAAATGGGATACCTTTTGTTTTAAGTCTTTAAATCCGTGTGATGGTGATTATCTGTATTTTACCCAGAGACTGCACAGAGTTTTATGATATATGCCATTCAAACAAGATAGCAAGAATTTACCGAAGACAACTTGTATGTCGGACACTAGATTAGCTCTTGAGAGGAAAATAATAAGCAGAGTCAACAAAGATGTTGCTTGCATGGAGTGTGTGGTATGCATTTTGGGGTCCATTTATGGTTCCATGTCTTCCACTTCCTCCCGCTTAGGGTGTCTAGACACAGCTGCCCACTGTGCTGAAAGAATGAAGCAGAGTCTGGAACAGGTGGAGTTCTGCTCGATCCTGTTCCCGCTCTGAGTGAGTGAGGGGGCAAGATGGAGGTGGAGCAGAAGAAAGCCCTCTGGGAGGATCTTGGTGTTACAGCTTTTAAGCAAAGGCCATCTCCGAAGACCTTCAATGAAGCAGCTCTCTTAGTCTAGATGATCTTAGCTTGTGCGTATGTCGTTATCCAGGGTGGACTTGTATGCAAACACTTTACTCAGAGTGAACCAGGGGGATATATGGGCCTCAGAGAGTGGGAAGGATTTTTCAAGGTAAATGAAAATCATTGGCTAGGGTTTTAAAGTCCTGTGAGTGCCTTGTTTGCATGGAGAGGCATTCCAGGAATCTCAGGTGCTTGCTGACAAGCTCTTATCAGGAGAAAGAAAACTGAACTTGTAATCTCACCAAAGCTATCTGACATCCCCCTGGTAGAGGATATAGGCATTTGGGGCTCCCGAGAAAAAGTCAGAGAAGGAAAAGCCCTGCTGGTAAAGGGAGTCCCCCGTTTTGCACGGAGCTTAAAGGGCTTTACAGACAATGGTACACTTCGACCTTAATTAGCAGGGCTCAATAGAATGTAGTAGATAATGTTTGAAGTAAGAGGATGTGGGACTTAGAGTGAGTAGCAAAAGAAAACAAGGGTCAGGTAGAACTCTAATAAGTAGTAAGAAGACAGGGAGACCAGTTATCCCCTCAACGTTGCAGAGAACATCAAACTGCTCTAAAAAATAATGTTTTTCTTTGTCTTTTTCTTTTTCTAAGAAAAAGAGTCCCATAAACAACGGATGCTAGAGTATGCATGGAGAGGCACACAGGCAAATCCATAAGAAAAACTCTAGAGAGTGCAGTGGCCTGGAACATTCCAGGGCCAGAAAAATTAGAGGCCATGGCCAAAGAACGTAGAAAAGTATATAGAGACCAAAATCTAGAGGCCATGTTGTGAATTTAAGTGTTAAAAGCAATAGTAAGCCGTTAGAGGGGTTTCAGTAAGAGAGTAAGTAACACGCCTGCTTGCTTTTAAAAATATTAACTGTCTAAATACTAAGAAAACAGAATAAATGAGACAAGGGGTAATGGCTTTCTTCATCTTCATACATTTGCAGTGTACTGATTTGGTGCCAAGATCCATTCTACACTTTTAAGTGTGAAAGTTTGAACTTCCCTGCCTATAAAGTAAATAATAAGATAGATGATTGCAACCAGTTCCACAAAAAGATGGTGGCGGTGTCGACTAGATTGTTGCCCATGGGGACAAATGATGAAGATGACTGGAAAATGAGTAGAAAAAACAGTAACAGGTGACAGACTGAGTTTAGAGTTGGAGAAAGAAATGTCAAGTATTTCTCAGACAGGCCTTATCTCATTGGATGGATCATGGTGCCATATCCTTAAAAGTCCTCCAAGGACTACCAGATTCTATAAATGGTGGAACGAGAGAGGGGTGAGAAGACTGCCTACTAATCTTGAGGATCTTGACCATAAGGAGTTTCTGAGGCATCCAGGAATAGATATGTATAGGTCTGGGAAACAAATGATCTCAGTCAGAGAAGATTAAAACACAGGAGTTATAAAGAAGTGAAGAGTCATTCCATTAAATACTGCAGGAGGGATGAGAAGATGGCTCAGTGGGTACATCACTTGCTGCACATGGATAAGGATACAGTTGGGATCTGAGCTGGAGAGACTGCTGGAAAGATTGGCTGGCTAGACTATCTGGATCTTAGTTCAGGTGAGAAGACTTTTCTCAAGATACCAGATGGAGAATGATCAAAGTTGGAGGAAGCATCACCACTGGCCTTCATAAGCTTCACTTGTGTATGCTGTGCATCAATACCCACACGTGTGTATACATACACACATACACACACACACACACACCATATACACAGGCAAAAAAGGGAGGAGCCAGATCATCTATTTAACACAAAGTTAAATATTAAAATATTCTTTAAAGGGGGTTTTGTGATGGCAGACAAGCAAATAAAATCACCAAAAAAAAATAACTTGATCAAATAGTCATTTCCTGAGTAGCAACTCATCAAATACATTGACTAGCAAAAATAATTATGAGGATTTTATAAGGAATTTTTCATGGGGTGCCTGCATATGACATAGTCCACAGGTAGCAAATGGATTCTTAGTTTTCACATGGGAATAACCATTCATACTCACTTGTGTTGCTTCCTAAGATATTGTTTTGTATAAAGATGACTGTGACACTCACCTGTTATCACTTACTGTATTAAACAATTCAATTTGTGCTGCTCTTTCACATCTTCACTTTGGTCCCTGAGCAGCCATTTCTTTTCACTGTTATTATGTGTTCACAGAGAATCAAATTTCTAAATTGCTTCAAATCAAGGCAAGATAACCTAACTTCTTTTAAGGAGTTAACTTCTTTTTAACTAATTCTGCTTCTTTTTTGGATGCATTTAAATTTTAAATCAACATTTAATTTCATTTAAGCCTCATATTTAATTGAATTTCAACTTCATTTAAAATTTGAATTTGTTTTAATGAATTTCAATTTGAAGTGTAATCTTGTTTAAAGTTTAATTTAATCTTCAATTTCAAATGTTTGAAATATAAAAAGAGAGCTAGCATGCCATTTGGGGAAATGGCAAAAGAGGAAGGAAAACATTTGAAGTTTCCCTAAATAGAAAATGACATTCAAAGGTAACCAAAAATATCTCAAAGGTGGACAAGCAGTGCTGTTATACATAAGAAGACAAGCCCCTGGGTGACACTTCATTCTGAAAGAACATGATGAACTAGATGAAAAAGAGTTGTTCTACTAACCTCCAGTACCCAATGGTGCTTCTATGAGGTTTTCAAATGATACAACATTCTTAAAATCTAAATATCTAGAAAACATCTTTCATCATTAGGAACTATGGTGGTTTAAATAGAAAGAGGCCCCATAGACTCATGTGTGTGAATGCTTGGCCCATAGGGCATGGCACTATTAGGAGGTGTGGCTTTGTTGGAGAGGATGTGTCCTTGAAGAAAGTGTGTCACTGTGGGGGTGGGCTTTGAGGTCTCCTATGCTCAAGCTATGCCCAGTGTGGCTCATAGTCTCTTTCTGCTGGCTGCGGATCAAGATGTAGAACTCTCAGCTCCTTCTCTGGCACCATGTCTGCAGCTTGTCACCATGCTGCCAGGTTTCCTACCATGATGATAATGGACTAAACCTCTGAAACTGTAAACCAGCTCCAATTAAATGTTTCCCTTTATAAGAGCTCCTGTGGTCGTGTTGTCTCTTTATAGCAATAGAACACTGATTTGGGTAGGTACCAAAGTTACACATCCTAATGGTGCTGTTGTTGTTACAGTAAGTGTACCTTATATTAAAGTGTGGACAGTATGATGCTTAATCTTAGCTGCAAACTTAAGGAGATCTAGAGTCACTTTTGGACATGGGTTCTGGGCATGCCTACAGGAGTTACCTTGATTAGTATTTGAGGTGAAGATACTCTCCTGCTATGGAAGGTACCGTTTTCTGACTGGAATCCTACATGCATAAACATAGAAAAGAAACTGAGCAGCAACCTGCATTTATCACCCGCTGCTTCCTAAGTGTAGATGTATCCAAAATGCATCCTCCTGCTCCTACCACTGTGCCTTCATGATGCTAGCTTTGCTTCCTGGCCCTGGTGGACTGTACTCTGGAATTAAGAACCAAAATAAACATCTCCTTCCTTCAGTTGTTTGTATAGGGCTATTTTATCACAGCCATAGAAAAAATAACTAAGACAGACAGTATCTCCATTAAAACAGGAAAATGTTCATCCTGTATTTACATTATTTATTTGCTACAATTTACACTGTGTTTGTTGATGTGAATTTCCTGGTTATCTACAACAGATACAGCTTTTGAACCATTTCCATGATTCTAAACCTGACCCTGGTAATCAGAGAGAACGGGAGTCCAAGTCTTCATTCCAGCATTCCAAAGTTGACTCTTCTGTCCTGTGAACTAGATGAAAACGAACTGTCATCAAGGAAAAATACATGCTCAGCACCCAGTAAGCAGGTTAACTCCAAGATTTAGCAACAAGGCAGAAGTGAAGACAGTGATGGATGAAATCATAAATGTCATTGACTTTTAAGATTTAAATAAAGACAGAGGCTGGAAAGATGACACAGCAATAGGACAGGTACCACTCAAAAGCAGGTCAGGTGCTGGCACTCAGGACAAGCAGCTAGCCATTACCTCTGAGTCTAGCTCCAGGAGGTCCCATACCTTCTATTCTCAAGGCATTGGGTTCATGTGGATAACCACACACACTCACATACACACACACACACACACACACATACACACACACACACATACACAAGCAAATACACACACAAACAAACAATTGAAAATAAAAATAATGGACTAGAAATATGGTTCAGTGGTTAAACATACTGGATACTCTTGCAGAAGACCTGGGTTCAACTCCCAGCACCCAATGATCTATAAGTATAGTTACAAGTGTATGATGCCCCTTCTGGCCTCCTCTGGAACTGCATGCATGTGGTGCACACACCTGCAGACAAAGCATCCCTCCATATAATTTTTTTTTATTTTAACTTTTAAAAAAATAAGGATTAAGTTAAAACAAATTAACAGGAAAAACATAAGACAAAAGAAGAGGGGAAAAAAAACAGTGTTCAGAAAACCATAAAAGGTCAATGTTTCCAAAGAAGGTAGATAGGATCTGAAATTATTTGAGAGATGAGATTTGAAAAACAAACCACTGAATTTGAAATTAAGAAAGATTTAACACTATGATCAGATATTTGAAAGATGAAAAGGAGGAATAATATTCATATAGAGTACATACAGTGGCATTTTTCAAAGTGTACCTTAGGAAAGAAATACTGCACAAAATACTCTCTAAAACAAAAAAGGACCATACTCAAATGTACTTGAAACAGGATGTATCTACATAGCTACATAAGTATTTCTTCAAAAACATTTGAAACCTTTCTCACTTTGAAGATAAGAAAACTAAGAGAGCATCTTGTATGTTGGCATCTACCATGAACAAGTAGGTTTCTTCACAGTGATGCAGAGGTGGTTATATATGAAAATTGATAAATGTAATCCATCATATAAACAAACTAAAATTAAAAACCCACACATGATCATCTCCTTTAACAAAATTCAACACCCTTTCATGATAAAAGTCCTGGAAAGACTACAGATACTAGGTACATACCTAAATATAATAAAGGCAATTTACATCAAGCCTATAGGCAACATAAAATTAAATGTTGAGAAAATCAAAGAATTCCACTAAGGTCTGAAATAAGACAAAGTTGTTTGGTTTCCCAATACTTACTTGCTATAATATTTGAAGTCTTAGCTAGAGCAGTAAGAAACCTGAAGGAGATCAAAGGGAATAGAAAGTAGTCAAAGTATTGTTATTTCCAGATAAAATAATAATATCATAAGTGGCCTTAAAACATCTACCAGGAAACTCTGAAAGCTGGAAAACACTTTTATCAAAGTAGCTGAATACATAAATTACTCAAACAAATCAGTAGCCCTCCTATATACAAATGATGAATGGACTGAGACAGAAATAATAGAAAAAATACTACCTCAGATAATATAAAATATCTTGGGGTTAATCTAACCAAACAAATGAAAGACTTATAAGATAAAAATGTCAAGTCTTGGCTGGACAGTGATGGTCCATGCCTTTAGTCCCAGCACTTGGGAGGCAGAGGCAGGCAGATTTCTGAGTTCGAGGCCAGCCTGGTCTACAGAGTGAGTTCCAGGGCAGCCAGGTCTACACAGAGAAACCCTGTCTTGAAAAAAAAATGTCAAGTCTTTGAAAAAAGAAATTGAGGAAGATATCAGAAGATAGAAAGGTCCCCCATGCTCGTGGATCAATAGGAGTAACACAGTTTAAAAAAAAAAAATCCAGCCGGGTGGTGGTGGCGCACGCCTTTAATCCCAGCACTTGGGAGGCAGAGGCAGGCGAATTTCTGAGTTCAAGCCAGCCTGGTCTACAGAGTGAGTTCCAGGACAGCCCGGGCTATACAGAGAAACCCTGTCTCGAAAAACCGAAAAAAAAAAAAGCCTTCCTTCTAAAATCAATCTACAGATTAAATGCAAAGTCCATCAAAATTCCAGCACAATTCTTTACAAACCTTGAAAGGGATGTTCTCAACTTTATATAGGAAAACAACAACCCAGCATAGCTGAAACAATCCTGTACAAAAGAAGAGCTGCTGGAGATCTCACCATTCCTGATTTCAAGCTCTACTACAGGGCAAAAGTAATAAAAACTGCATGGAACAGGCATAAAAACACACAGGTTGATCAATGGAATTGAAGTGAAGACCCAGACACAAATATACATATAGACACTTTATTATGGATAAAGAAGCCATAAGTATACACTGGAAAAAAAGACAATATCTTCAGCAAATGGTGCTCAGCACACTGGGTGCCTGCATGTAGAAGAAGGCAAATAGATCCATACTTACCATCTTGCACAAAACTTGAATCCAAATAGATCAAAGACATCAACATGAAACCAGATACATTGAACCTGACAAGAGAAAGAGGGGTATAGATTTGAACAGGAGACAACTTTCTGAGAAGAACACCATTAACACAGGCACTAAGATTTACAGTTAATAAATGGAACTTCACGAAAGTGAAAATCTTCTGTAATGCATAAGACACCATCATTTGGATAAAGCAGCAGACTAAAGAATGGGAAAAGATTTTTACCAACTCTACATCCAACAGAGGACTAATGTCTAAAATATATAAAGAACCCAAGAAGCTAGATATCACAAAAACAAAAAATCCAATTTAAAAATGAGGTATAGATGTAAACAGAATTCCCATTAGAGAAACGTGTATGGGTGCATTTGTATTTCTCTATTAAGAATTCTGTTCCTCCCATCTTGGGACCATTATTTGAGTGATTTTTGCTTATTTCTGCTGGTCCCTGGGTCTCAAATAGGCTGACTAACTCTGTGAAACAACAGATAAATAATTTAGTAGCAAAACCTATTCAGATACATTATCGTAAGTTAGCTGTGGAGGACCACGAGACTCAAGACTCTATCCAGGGTGTTTCCAAAACCCATCTCCACCCAACCTAAAAGAGCGGACTTCTGCTCCTAGACCAAGCAAAGAGGGGCCACCCAGAACCCCCTCTGACTGGTGATCTGAATTCTTTCTTCGGCTGTGAGGCCAAGCACTGCAAGGGAATATAAATAAAAGTTTAAAATATCTCTCTGGGTTCCCTGAGGGACAAACCTGACTGTATAGGGGTTGATGTCAAAAGTATCCCCTCTCCAGGAAAAAGACATCAGGATGGGTATGGCTCTCATGCCACACTGGACAAATGACAGGGGGACCAGAGCCATTACAAGGTCCCCTTCAAGTACTGGAGGTCAGGCCTCTATCCCCGCCTTCACAAGAATAGAATCACCATAGCCCTTCTATACTTAGAGAAGGGAGGAGATGTCAGGGACATCCCTGCTTACACACTGATGGCCTAAAATCAGCCATAGGCCTAAAATCAGCAATAGGCCTGTCGTACACGTACACTAACACCAAGTCTTGGGTCTCTGTGGAAAAACACTTAAACAGATGGCTATAAGCTATTGTAAACAGGCAGCTTTCATGGAAATTTACCAGCCTGAGTAGTCATAGACCTTGTAAATAGGTAGCCTTGGGAGACAATACCAACTTACATAAGGACAAATGAATCATAAACAGAGTCATAGTGACCTGTCCCCTGAACCTTCACCCAGCTGATACCCTGTTCTGAAAGATATCTGTATTCCCCCTGAACACCCACATTCCAGTGTCATCCCCTTCCCCACGTCCTGCCTTTCTGTGCTTATAACCCCTGTGTGAATGAATTACGATTTGAAAAAAATAAATTATCTAAAAAAAAGAATTCTGTTAATACATACATATATATATATATATATATATATATTCAAATATGTATAACTGTTTTGCTTTCTCATGTTAAAAATTTGTAAGAAAATCAGGTTCCAAGCCTGGCTAAAGTTACAAGCTAATTGACCTTGTCCAATTTTTGTACCATTTTTTTCATCTGTAAAATGAAGCTAAGAGTAGCACCTATTTCAAAGGGTCACTTCAAATGTCAATGAAATATCAACAAAACCTAGAAAGTCCTAGGAATATTGACTGACACATAAAGGCTACTCAATAAATATTACCTGATTTAGTCCCATTACTAAACTTTGTATGTTCCTTTTAGTACCCAGATGATCTAAAACAGAACTCAGATAATCTGGGGTCCCTGATGGAGTGATATTCAGAAGTCATTGTATTAGTAGAACATAATTTACTAATCAATAATTAAAAATTGGAAGGAAAATAGTTTGTTTATTCCCTTTGATTTTGTAAGTATTTTGTCTGTTAATGCAATCATTATCCATACAGATTTATACAGTTGGAGTTTGTTCACTTAATCTGTCTAATTTTATGAAAATAGAAATCATGGAATGCATATGCCTATGTAAGATCCACAGCTAAATATAAACCCACACATATTTCTACATGAATGACAGCTCTATATTACCTAGTGTGACATTAAATCATCCCATAAGGTAGCTGTTTCTAGGAAGGCAACTACAGGAAAGCATCTGAATTGTCCTCATAATTAAAGAGCAATTCTTTACATCTTAATGAGATATTAAAACCTGCATATGAAATCTTCTGCTCTGAAGAAAATGAGCTTATGTAAGTGGAGCTGCCAAAGACTTCCCTGCCTGAGAATTCACACCACGTGATCTCACAAGCCGTGAGCATCATGAAAGGCTCTTCTAAACCCTCCCAAGCCTGGGAGCACAGCCTCCCACACAGTGTTCATGTGTATGTGAGGTTTTATTTAAGCATAAAGTTTTAAATCATTTTTACTTTTAATGTCAGACTCCTTCAGAGGCTATTTGCAGAATCCAGTGTTAAGCACAAAAAAAAAAAATCTGAAAGTACCAACAAACGCAGTCATAAAAAGTGTAGCTTTAAAATTTGCTGCTGGAAGAGCAGTTAATTACTCCTTCCATCTGCCATCTGAGTTTTAGAAGAGTTGTTTCTTGTACTGTTTAATTTCCAGCATCCTCAGAAAGTGGCTTATGCATTACCTGTTTGTTCACCAGGAGGTTGACTTGTTCTACTGTGAAGAACAATTGACATCACCACCTTCCACCTGTCTCAATTCATAGAACTTTGTCTGTCTTGGTACCTTAAAAAAAAAAAACGTAATACATACATCCCACTTGTATAATTTTTTTTAATTTTAAATTTTTTATTTTGTGTATAATTACAATCACACGTGTCATGATTCCCATGTGTAGGTCGGAAGACAGCAGTGTGGATCAGTTCTCGCCTACACCTTTAGGGAGATGGCACTCAAGACATCGGGCTTATGCTGATCCATCGAGAGCCCTCTACTTGAGCCATGATTCTGTAACACATCCCTCTTGCTTTTTTAGACAGGAAAATACTAGAAGAAAACTATTAAGTCAGTTTCACTGTTGTTACTTTGTGATGTTCCTGTCTTCATTTTATCCCCTCCATTCAGCCAGGCCAAAAACAGTCAATGATTCCTTTTCTGTTCTTTCTTTTTGTTTCTTTTTGGGTTGTTTTTTTTTTTTGGGGGGGGGGGTATAAAGCCTGATCTGTCTTCAAACTCATCACAGAGCCGATGATAACTTTTAATTCCTGGTCCTGCCCGCGGTGTCAGGATTATAGATATGTGTCACCATATCTGATTTTGTGCTTTTTTTTTTTTTGCTAAAAGTCATTATCCATCAGACTTTGTGCATGCAAGGCAAGCCGTCTATCACCAATGCTCAAGTGGACATTTATTTTGTACCTAACTTCATAGGCACCAAATCTTGACCTTCTCATCACTTGCCTTGCCTTGACTATTTCTTCGTATCCTACCTGTGTTCTAAAGTACAACATCTTCAAATAGAATTTCTTTTCCCTCCTCTTATTCCCCCTCCCTTCCTCATCCTCCTCCTCCTCATCTTCCTCCTTCTTCTCCTCTTTCACCTCTCCTCCCCTTCCTCATTTTCTTCATCATCATCATCCTCCATCTCTTCTTCCTTTTCCTTTTCTCTCTCCTTTTCCAAACACACACCTTTCTAGATCAAGACATCCTTGCTATTCTGAGAAATACTATGATTTTTTTTCTTAGTATTTTTGAATATTTATAATTATATGACAATTTGTGTGTATGATTGCTTTTTTAGTATTTCATTGTTTCCTTTCTTACCACTCCCATAGTCACTGCTTAAAGAGTGTTTGCTCAACAGAATCTTGTGACTAACAACTTTGGAACCAGGAAGATGACTCAGTGGATAAAGCATTTGCTGTGCATAACATGAGGACCTGGGTTCAAACCTCCAGAACTCATGCAAAAGCTGGGTGCGGTGTACTGTAGACATATCTGTAATTCCCTGCGCCCCTAGAGCAAGATGGCAGTAGAGACAGGAGAATCCCTGGATGCCCAGTACCAAACAACAGAGAAGACACTGTCTCAAATGAAGTTAAAGGCAAAGACCAACACTTGAGGTTGTCCTCTGACTTCTACACAGTGTGGTATACACACGTGACCCTCACCTCACCCACACAGGTAACATGCACACGGGGGGGAAAAAAAGGAAAAGAAAAAACACCAAGCTCAGTAAGATTATGGCAAGGTTTATATTTAAATAACCAAACTGTGACTCAGTGAGGGAAAAATAGGAACGGCCCATTTTATCACTTCAGTATATAGAAAAGCATTTAATCTATCCCTCATCATTTCATGAGCCTGACGTTTTAGATTTGAAATTTGGCAAGTCAGGATACATTGCTCAAGGATATTGTTGCTTCTGTTCTTCTTTTCTGTGACTGACTCAAGGCACTAGAATACAATGTCATCTTTTTCAACTAATTACAAATTGCTGCTCATAAAAACTAACTGCCATTTTTACCTCCATGATTGGCACGGATAATGGCTACTCTGAAGTATCTTTGCTGTATTCTCTGCCATGTCTGTCTTTCCTGCTTTCTGTTTTAATGCCTGGCTCCCTCTTATTCTTTCACACATTTTTTATTGCAAGCAAACTATTGTCTGTTGAGTACTTTTGCATGGATTATCTACTCCTTCAGAACTGCCCAGTAATGTTGCTACAGCCCCTCCCTCATCAGCTGATATATGCTTGGAAGAGAAAAACAATTACAATACTGTTTGGAGGTAAACACAATTAGGAAACAAATCTTTGTAGGAAAAAAAATATCCACAATAATGCTTTCCAGAGCCAAGTATAATTGGTTTATTTTAAATATCTTATATTCACTTGTCAGGCTGATTTCCAGAAACTTAAATCTCATTCAGCATTTCCATCCTCACCTCAGATGCTGCTTCAAAGGTTATTTGAAGTGTTATTCATAATTACTAACTCTCATGGTTTTGCAGAAATCAAAATACCAAGGACAAATATAGGCAAGGCAGCTGTAAATGTTTTTCCTCTAAATAAACTCTCAACTCTTCTTCCTGCTTTAAAAAAAAATTAACCACATGAATTCTGCTAAAAACTGTTAATATGCCTACAAATAAATTTGATTCAATAAATACTACATGCCTGGTGCATATGGCCCTCCAGAAAGGCAGAAATGAATACATATTTTTTTAACCTCTCAAAACTTCATCTATCAAATAGCACTTCAAATCTTTGTCACGAAGATTAAATGAGTTAATACTTATGAAACAATTAGGGCAAGACTAAGGCAGGACCTTAGTGTCTACTGGGCTCAAGAATTTTAACTCCAATTATTATTATTTATTATAATAATCATAGTATTATTTCTTGTGATAATGACAGATGCCCGCCATTATTATAACTCAAAGCATCTAAATACGGACCTCTCGGGAATTGTTCTAGCTATTTTAAGTGTGTTTTTTTTCAACTTCATTTAGGGTTAGGGTTAGGCTTAGACTTATGGTTAGAGGGTTATGGTTAGAGGATTAGGGTTACGGATAGTACTAGGGTTCACTTGCCTTAAAAATACATCTATCTAAGCAATAAGTCAAATAAGGTCTGACCCACCCTTGAGAATTTCAAACTTTAGACCAAAATAGTCAAGTCTTTCCTTACCTGTTCCTACAGAAAGCCTCCTTGGTAGTTACTTTTCTTATTGCTGTGAGCAAAAGTTTCAGACAAAAGCAGCTTGAGGGATGAAGGATTACTTGGGCTCACAGTTCAAGGGTACAGATCATCTGGACAGGGAATGCCTGGAGGCAGTGTAAGAATACTGTCAATCACATTTATGATCACATACTAGAGGGGGATGAGGCTGGTGTTCAGCTCTTCACCTTGTGTAGGAGCCCAGCCCATAGAGGGTGCCACCCACAGTTAGAGTGGGTCTGACATGCCCAGAGATTTGTATCTAGCTCATTCTAGATCCTTCCATCATCAATCTGTACTATCACCATCCAGCCGACATTTCTTTCTGGAAAATGAGGTTTCCAGCTCCACTGAATGCCAACATCAGTTCTTGGCTATTCTTAAATAAGCGTAAATAGCAGGTAAAATTGAGGTTACAAGGTGGGTTATTGTTCTTGTTCCTGTTGTTCAGTTGGGAGGAAGGCTTCTTTTTTTGTACTCTATAAAATGTTTTGTACTCTATAAAATGGTATAACTATAAAAATAAGAAATAACTATATAATGCAGTAAGCCCTATTTATTACCTACTACTGGTAGCACTTCTCACTTATTAAGTCATCTAATTTTCATAGCAACCAACACCTGTTTCCAATTTACAGAAAAGGAGGCTTCAAAATAGAGAGGTGATGTAATTTGTCCAAGGTCACACAGTTACTTAGACAGCATTTGAGATGAGTCAATGTTCTTAACCATAATACTGTATTGATTCCTACCCTACCTAAATAGTAACTTCTGCCTAAACCACTAGCATGCCAAACCCAGAAGCTGGAGATTCTCCTCAGAGGGAGACAAAGACCATTGTCATTATCCTATTGTCATTATCCTATTGAACTGTTGAGCTGGTTCCCCCAGTGAATAGCACCATGCATCTAATTATGCCTGGGACAGTACAGGGGCACACCTAGCTTGCTCCTCCTTTCACTTAAAAAGGCATCCTTCTATATGTTGTGTGTTGGATATACACACAACATAGTGTCTCCCTTTGACTATATATATATACAATACAGCATCTCCCTTTGTAGCCCAAGCTGGCCTCAAACCTGTATTTTTCCTATCTCAGCCTATGAAGGCTGGGATTATAAACTACCATGTCCAGCCTACATGTGAACCTTTAATTTACAATTTTCAAATAAAGGAAATGAACTTGTGTTATGTGTCTGTTTCTATGTGCCTCTTTGTGTATGTATGTGTGTGTGTGTGTGTATGTATGTGTGTGTACAAAATGATGTGTCCTTAGCCTTTTAAAATGCCTTTTCAATTTATTTTGCACAGATGTATACCCTTAAAAAATGTATCACATTGATCCCTTGGCAGAAGGTTGGGGGTGAGTATAGGGGAGTAATAGGCCTTTTTGGTTACCACAAAATTATAATTGGAAGCAAAGCATTTTCTCATTTTCCTGCTTAGTTAGTGAGTGGCTGCTCAAGTGTGTGAATATACCTTTGCCCAAATACACTGTCAGTCACTTTCCACTCCCATTGCCCTTCTGAATTCATAGGTCCACATGCCTGGTGTGAAAACCCAAGCATCCTAAGCTCAGGTAGGAGCTTTGTAAGGTTTTTAGGGTGTATACAGAGTTATGGACTGTTATTTCTTCAGCCAGACTTCTGCTCTCTGTCATGGTTCTTTGTCCTTGATGCTGTTTTGTTTTATGAATTTGGCTTGTCTTCTTTAATGCAGAAGAGAAAAGAAAAGAAGCAATTACTGCTGCTTTCTGTGCCTCTGGCACCCGCCTCCTGTCACTTATCATTACCGTATTGATGAAGTGACTCTCCTGATACGGATTCTAAGTAGACATCTGACTGAAACGACCTTTGTGTCTTCTCCCTTTGGTGAAATCGTACCCATCCTTCCAGGCTCAGGGTATATATCTGCGCTTCTGTGAACCCTCCAGACACAATTAATTACCATGGCATCTGTGGAAAGGCAGTCTTGTTTACTCCGGATGATGAGCTCACCTTTGTCTGTCATCCCTCTAGGTTATGGGCTTAATCAGAGAAGAAGGACCAGCTTTTGTTTTGTTGAACCTACAGAAAGATCTGGAATGTAAGTACTTGATGAACATTTGATGATTGACTAGTGTGTTATAGGAGGCAAAGTTTTTCTTTATTTAAAGTACATTGGCTCTATAGCTGTCTCATTAATTATAATATCATAAATATATCTTTCCTATAGGAAGGAAAACTGATCAATTTCAGAAGGCAAGGGAAATGAAGCTATCAACCATTCCACAGGGACCAAACTGACTAGATTTATTCAAATCAATTCAAATTACATAGTACTTATTCTACAAGGACAATGAAAATAATTTTTATTTAAGAAATATTTGACTGAACAAATACTTCTAGTATTCAAAGAAGCCTTCCATGCATTGTTATATTGTTTGTTTTTCTTTGCTTATTTTTTTTCTGAGCTTTTCTGTGGCAGTTTCCTCTGACATAACATCTGCAGGGTGCAGGCTGGACTTCAAATGTCACGCAAGAAAGATGAATCTAGGAGCCATGCTTCTTGACACATTCTCCAGGACTTTTAAACAGTCTCCAAAGTAGATATAGCCAAAGCAAAGTGGGCAAGACTATCAGACACTGGAAAATCCCCCAAGCATAGTGCAATATTGATGTGGGCACCTTTCACTCATTCACTTGCTTAATATCCTCTGAAAGGAAGATGGGAGTTGTTATGGTTTGTAATGCTCAGTCCAAGGAGTGGCACTATTAGAAGTTGTGGCCCTGTTGGAGTAGGTGTGGCCTTATTGAAGTGGGTATATCACTGGGTATTGGGCCTTACGATCTTCATCCTAGCTGCCTGAAAGCCAGTATTTTTCTAGAAGCCTTCAGATAGAGATGTAGAACTCTCAGCTCCTACTGAACCATGCCAGTCTGGATGCTGCCTTGTTCCTGCCTTGACGATAATGGACTGAATCTCTGAACCTGTAATCCAGCACCAATAAAATGGTATCCTTATATGAGTTGCCTTAGTCATGGTGTCTGTTCACAGCAGTAAAACCCTAAGACATGAGGCAAGTGGAATGAGTTGACATGATTGTATGTCATCTATACTTAACCTTTGAACAAGAATACACATCTGTAAGCATGTGTGTTCTTCTCCCTGTATGAAGATGTTTAGAAGGAAGTGCTATTGGCTCAGTCAGAGTGTGGTCATAAAAGATGGTCTTAATGATAAACAGAATGTTAAATAGAGAGAAAAATATTGTGAATAAATAGGATATAAATAATTGGGCACAGAGTATCAAGGTTCTGAGTCATACAGGGAACTGCAATTTGTTTCTAACCAGTATTTCTTGTGTCCCAGATACTGTGTTACATACACACTCTTGGTGCTAGGAGAAATAGGCATGGTCCCTGGCCCACAAACTTTGCATTGTTTCACAGGAAAGCTTAAATCTGTACAAGTTCTAAAGTTCAGGATAGTCAACCTAAAGAAGGGATATGTTTGCTGACACTGATAGATCAGTAAGTTTATCCTGCCAGGAAGGGGAAAGACAACAAAATTAGGAAGAGTTTTCCTCAACCCAAGAGTAAGAAAGACAATAGCTTACAGCAGTGTGCTCCACCGTGACACGATAAAAAAAAAATTCTTGGAAAGAATTTGGCCTGTTCTCTCTTCCCGAATTTGAAAATGACATCCTGTGGATGAGCCCAAGCTAAGCACAAGGTGATCAAATGGGAGGAGATCAGGTTCAGTCTACTTACTGGCCGCTATGTATGAGGACATGGCCGATCACTGAGCCACCAGGCAACAGACACATAGGAAAACCAAACAAGATTATCTGAGATATTGTAGACCTAAAACATTTCCTGGCTGATCTATGGAATTGCGAATTAAATGATATTTCTACTTTAAGATTCTATTGATATTGGAGAAACTTATCTTATGAAGCAAATACTGATGCATTTTATAAGACGTAAATGCTATCCTTAACTATGGTTAGAAACGAGGATTGCCAAAGGGATATATGTATAGAATTGGTTTTTATCAAAAGAAAACTGTAGTTCGGGGTTGGGTTTTTGTTGTTGCTGCTGTTGTTTAGTTTTGGTTGGTTGGTTTTGGTGAAGGAAGGAAGTTTTTCTTTATGTCTTTTGTTTTGAGATAAGGTATTATGTAGCCCAGGTAGGACATAAACTCATAATCCTGCTTCAGCTTCCCAAGTGAGTGGATGGCACGGCCACCTAGCCCAGCTTTGTCATTTATAGTTTGGATCAGTAGGTGGAGGGTATGGCCTACTTGCTGATCTCAGAAGTAAATTGAAAGAAAGATATACCGTAAGGAAGATGCTAAATTGTAGTAGCCACGTGAAGTGGCTGGAAAAGATATAAACCAGCCACCAGATTGATGGGTAGATAATGTTCCAGAACAATCTGGCTGCAGATTGGTATCTGAGACCTTTGTAGACACTGTGATCAAAGCCACAGTAAATAAACTTCTTATGTATAAGGAGAAAAGCCCAAAGGATGTTAGTAGTTACTATATAATTTGGGAAGTAACTCAACATCTCTGATTTACCTTCTCTACCACTAATAATCAATTTGCACAAAAAATATTTAAGGGCATTTTTAATCACTCATTCTGTTCATTATATTTATGGGTCTGAGAAGCATTTTCACTACAGGGGGTAAGAATCCTATATTCTCTTTTATGAAAATTTCATGCAAGCATATTTTGATCAAATCCACCCCATACTCTTCCCTCCAGCTCCTCCACTATCCCCCAATTCTACAACACTTTCCCCTCTCTGTTTCCTGTGCTCCATTTTTAAACCCACAGAGTCCACTTAGGGCTGTCAGTATGCACAGATGTAGAGCCATCTACTGGAACATGGGTAGCCTTTCAGGGGCTGCATTTCTGAAAACAAACAAACCCTGATGCTCCCTCCTGCAGTATCCATCAACTGCCAATAGCTGTTAAGAATACAAGAGTCTTGGCTCCACCTTACTTAATTTTTTTTGGACCGGAATTCTAGAAGTATTCAAGTAAAACTCCAAGGATCATTGTGGTATGCTGTAAAAGTACAAAAGTTTTCCTCTGTGATTCCCCAATATTATAATGACAAGCAAAATCTGTGGACAGTAACTGGATGTGGTGTGAAATTCACACATAAACGATCACAACCTAACAGTCTTCCCATCCTTTCTGTGGCATTGATTCTATGCTCTGAGCACCACCATCACCAGTATATCTCCGCACCATAACCACCACCACTACTTCACAGAACACCAGCAGTTTTCCTCCCAGAACTGGAAATCCTTGCTCTCCTCCTGAGCTGCCAAGAAAGCCATCTCTCTGTAATTCCACAGAACCTGACCTGTCCCAAGATCCCAAAGCACACTGATCTCTTCCTGTTGAAATTCTGCTGCCTCATTCAGGCATCTCTACACATACAATGTATCTCAGCCACATACATTACATGGCATCAGGTTTGTGAAATCAGTTGCTGATTAAGAATAAATATTGTCTCCCAGCTGCTAAGAGAGTTCAAACACTTGAAAGTGATTGCAGAATGAAAATAAGTCCAGTCTGTTGTGGTCTATGAAATGTCAATAGAGGTGGCTATGCAGGCTCATAGAGATGGCTAGGCATGCACATCTAATACATGTTTTTCCTACAAATCACAGGATAGATTAGGAGCAGGATGGCATGAATAGAAATCTATATTCCAGGAGAACAAGGATGATATTGTCAAGCTGAACCTCCACAGGTTGCTCCCTGCTTCTGATACCTGGGTGTAGCTACATTTGAGATCTCTAGTCACAGGACCTTTCTCTAGGCTTGTGATTTTGAGAAGTTATTTGTTTATAACGCTGGGATGTGAGGTGCAGGGCTCATTAATACACTGCATTCACCTTCCCAAGAGCACTTTGGCTCTTCATTGCAGATGATGGGTCAAGGATCCGCACATGCTTTCCAAAAAAGCATTAAAGGCCTACATTTAAAATGCCTTTGCATCTGTTCAATAACCTCATGCTAGCTCCAGTGGCTCTCCCGCCTGCTTTCCATTTCCACCTCCTCCTCCATGGGTCTGTACAACAGCTGAATCACAATGACCACTGCTGCTTGAAACAAAGCAAACATTTCTCTGAAAAAAAGAAAGGAAGGAAGAAAGGAAGGAAGGGAAGGAAGGAAGGAAGGAAGGAAGGAAGGAAGGAAGGAAGGAAGGAAGGAAG
>NW_021620966.1:10012020-10026474 GCF_004785775.1 Grammomys surdaster | reverse complement strand
AGAGCCCTGTCTTAGGCCATGTAGGCTGCACCCACTCCCAGCACCACGCACTCCTTTTCGGCTGCATTGGGTGGGCCCCTGGGAAGTGGACCTACAATAATCCCGTCATTGGGCTAACTCACAGCCAT
Organism: Grammomys surdaster; assembly: GCF_004785775.1. Lineage (NCBI taxonomy): Eukaryota > Metazoa > Chordata > Mammalia > Rodentia > Muridae > Grammomys > Grammomys surdaster. The sequence goes on along the minus strand of NW_021620966.1, from coordinate 10,026,346 downwards.
CCTAGTCTCTTGTAAATGTTCAAGTTACCAACCATTTGTCAGTTTGGGGTGTAATATTGTCATAAAGGAAGGCTCCCCAATGTTAGCGGCCATATCAAGGGTGGCCTTGGTTTAGGAAAAAGCCAATTTTTGTTGTGGTGATCAAGAGGCCAAGCTCTCTAGCGAGAGAAATGAGGGCAAAGCCAGGCATACCAGGAACCCTTCTGGAGGGCGTGGAAGTCTAGGGTCGACCGTAGGGGGAGGCAGGGGAGCTGACAGCTGTGTCAGTCTCCTGCAGAGTCACTTCTGGATCCTCTGCAATTTTCAGCTGATGGTAATGAACTTCAACTGCCTTCGTGATGGCAGCATCAACCTGGTTCCGTGGACGACAGGTCACGGGCGATGATCTCTGTCTTGCTCAATCTTGATGTCGTGCGCACATCCTCTCAATGAGGGTCCGTCCGGATGGGTCCATGCCTCGAGCCCCACGTCTGGGTGCCACTTGACCCGACCGGCGGGTCCTGGTTATTCGTGGGGGCGAGGAGGACTGCAACCTGCTATTCTTCAGAAGATATGGTACACTGCTTGAGTTATGGTCTCCCTGCTATTCTTCAGATGATATGGTACACTGCTTTGAGTCTATCTGCAGTTGCCAAGCAGGATCTTGCAGTTGCCCAGCTTCAGTGGACCTTGTGCAGGTGGGAAAAGGTAGGGGGTGAGGGTAAGGGCGAGGCTCCTGGCTTCTGGTCCATCTGGGTTAGAACTTCTAATAGCAGGCATCACGGGTGATTCAATTTTACCTGGAAAGAAAAAAGAAGGGGATTCTCAGGGAGATTTCTCTTCCCTGGATGTAAATTGTTATTCATCGTATTTATGATTGGGCCTGGCTTTGTGAGGGTATCTATTTTTTTCATTAATATTTGTGGTAGCCGGTTAGCTGTGCCTTCTGTGGTATTGGGCAGGCATATAAGTCCTCAGCTCCATAAGGGAACTGGGACTGGGGCATTCCCTTTATGGGTATGAGGGTCCTTCCCCATATCTGTGGCAAAGTTTTGTTGGTCTTGGTGGTGCCCGAGGTCACCAACATGGTCAGCAAGAGATTTGCCATGAGCTTTCAGCTTTAGAGAGAGAAAAGTGAACAAGGCATGATGGAGAGTATTTCAGGGGGACTCCTTCTGAGGGGGTACCGTTCCCCCTCTTTTGTTTTTAAAGCCAATTTTTCAGAGTTCTTGTAAAATCAGGGCAGAAGCGCCAACAGTTGCTCCTTCCACACTCAGAGAGTCATGAAGGCCTTATTTAAGGATATATAAATCTATATTAATAATCTTTTGTCAAAGGACTTTTATAGCTCCACTGACAATTAATCAGACTATATGATATATCGATTAGAAATAGCTTTTTCTACTTTTTGTGAGATTACCTCTCTTTTGTCAATTAACTGTTGAGGAAGTTAGGGTTTACCTCTCTCTTGAGAATATTGAACAGAGATTTAAATTCTTTTGTGGAGAGCTTAAAATAGTATCTTAGCCAATTTGCAACTCCTAGAAACTTTTGAAATTAATTTAAAATAAATAGACTCCCTTTTTTTTAAATCCTTTATCTGTGTGGGGTTTTTATTGGGTATTATACGTATTTACCTTTCAATGTTGACTCCTTTCTCATTCTCCCCCCAAATCCCTTATCCCCTACCCCTTCCTCCTAATTTTTGTGATGGTGTGCTCCAAACATCCTCCCAGTCCCATCTCCCTGCTCTCGAATTCCAACACAGTAAGGGATCCAAACTTTTGGGGACCTTGGCCCTCCACTTTCACTGGAGTCTAACAAGGTCACCCTCAATTCCCTATACAGGTGCGTGAGTCCCTCCCTTTGTGCTCTCTGGTTGGTGGTTTAGACTTTGGGAGTTCTGGTTGAAACTTTTGATGCTCCTTCTAAAAAGGACCAACGCATTCATACTTTGGTCTTCCTTCTTCTATGTGAGTTTTATGTGGTCTATATGAAGATTCTTAGAAATTGTGAGCTTTTGGGCTAATATCCACTTATCAGTGAGTGCATACCATGTATGTTCCTTTGAGATTGGGTCATCTCACTCAAGATGATATTTTCCAGCTCCATCCATTTGCCTAGGAATTTTGTGAACTGATTGTTTTTAGTAGCTGAGTAGTACTCCATTGTATAAATGTACCACATTTTCTGCATCTGGATTGTTTTCAAATCATTAATATAGCAGGTCCTGTCACTAAAAGCAAGTCCTTTTCCACACAGGTTCTGCTGTCTGAGGACTCTAGGAAGAATCTGTTAAGGAAAGCAGTTTCAATCTCAAGATAACTTTTGTAGGTCAGGGTAGAAAAGGCAGATTGCTTATCTCGTGTCTTTTGATAATTCCTTTTCCCCTCATGCCTAACTAAACCTAATTGAGACAGTTTGTAGAAGTCTCTGATGGCTGTGAGATCTCAAAAACTGGAGATTTAAGGGAGGTGGAGAGAGGGCCACTCTCCAATAATTGTGAATTATATTAAACTCATTGCTTTAATTCATTCCTTTTCAGTTCAAGCCAGAGTTTGACAAATGATTCCAATACAGAATGTTTGGCAAGTTGAATACCATAGGAGTTCTGAGAATGGAAACTTACAAAATAAGCACCTAGAGACACAAAATGATTGTGAACCTGCTACCTTTATGTCTGTTAATATGTTGTGTTTGGAAGACAAATCCTAAAACCTTGAAATTCTATTGACCTGTACAAAGGAGAGGATAAGCCATTGTCAAGTGACATTGCAAAGCTCCTCCACTTTGGTACAACTGTGACAATAACAAAACTAAAGTAATTTGACTTTTTTTTCAGATTCTTGTACCACCTACCCCACAGCCTGCAGTCACCCACTAACCAGAGAGATGTTTAGAGATCTTTGTACACTCTTTTACCTGCCACTCACCTTGTGTCCCAAGCCACAGTCAACCACAGGACAAAATAGAAAAAGTTTCAACCCCTAACCCATTTCCCTTTGTCTGCCCTGTAACTACTGCAGCCTGTGAGGAGACTGAGGTTCCCATTCCTTCTTGGACTGGAGATCACCCACTTCAGGCATCTAACAAAGTGAAGACAATGCCATTGTAAGACCCCTGTCCCTTTGTTCTCCTCGTTGACCTTCCAGGTTCATCTAGTGCTAACTCAGGTGAAAAATCAAGGAGGCCTTGAACAGACTCTCCCAATCTTCACCCAGAAGTTGAAAAAGCACTGTTTTTCCCAATCTTAATTTTTGTGACTTTAGTGCAAACCTTTGTCATTTTATGTATCTTAAATTTATCACAGTCAAATTAATTTAAGCTAGACTGAGAAATATTTAAGTAGCATCCTATAAAATATTGCCCACAATTCTTAGTGACTTTTGTGCAAACATTTTAAAGCTATCACAATCAAACTAATTTAAGCTAGACTGAGAAATATTTAAGTACCATCCTATAACGTACTGACAACTATTCTTAGGACAGTGTTTTGCACTTCTTCTCTTTCTAGCTCTAGCCCTCAATCCTCAGGAGCTATAGCCATGGTGCTAAATGTAGTCTCTGGTTAAGTTTAACAAAGTCATCACTCTAAAAATCAGAGAAACAAGGCTACTCTTGCCTAATCTCTTCAGTCCCATCCCCTCAGGTCTCCTCATCTTAAGAGTCAGCCATCATAGAGTAGTAAGTACAAGGACTAAAAGTATAGTTATGAACAAGGGTCATTCCTGTGTCCCTGTAGGCCTATTTACCAAGAGGACAATACAAGAAGCAATATTTGGATCCATCCATTCTATCGCCGAGTCATCCTGACAGCTTTGGAAGTAAAGTCTCCTGGTCTCCACATGTTCTCTTGCCAAGCTTACAGCCACAGTTCTTTTTAAATGCATACAAAATGCCCTAACAATAAGTAAAGCCCCAGCTGATGGCTGCTGTTTCCACCCAAGAGACATGGTCAGACACAGGTAATAAAATTCCTGCTGACAGGCTATCAAAGGATTACTTATTTTCATTCTTTGCCCATATGACAAAGAGCTGATTAAAAAAGAAGTCAATATATACATTGAAATGAAACCTTCCTCATTAGAAGTCTGCATTTCAAAGCAATGTACAAGTCACATATAAAAATAGCAGGTGTGAAGGGTCTAAAGCCATCAGCAATTCAAAGACCACACACTCAAAACTATTCTGTAAAGTGGAAATACCCAAATTTCATTCTCCAAGTGAAAATCATTTTTGACTCACCAAGGAAAAATGAAAGACTGGCAAGCCAGTTAACAGGGTAAGCTGAGATCTTAAGAAACAACTCAAATTACCTTCAGTTACAAGGGATATCAAGTTGAAAGTCACAATTTAGTTTCTGGAAATAGGGGAAATTTTTACCAATTACTCAATGTTTGGGGGACATTTACTTGGTAAAACATTAAGAAAGGAACGGAATAAAGAAATGTGTACAGACTTCAGAATACAAATACAGAGAGATTTATCTGACCTGTCAAAGTTTAATAGGGTGACAAAAATTTGCCAGTCTCATATCAAAAATAAAACAGACCTTTTCATTCAGTGCTAAGGTAAGCAATTTTATGGTGAGATCAAAAAATATTTCTGAAGTGTCTGAGGACATGGGATTAGTATGAAGAAATTCTCACTACGATTTCTTATTGCTGAAACATATCTCATTGAAATGCCTGATAAACGGGTCAGTAATAAAGTGATCAGTAGTAACAGCAGCAGCGACAGTAGTAAATCTATAATGCCCATTACTGCCTAGATGAGCTTGCAAATGTGACATGTCTGCTGAGTTTATAATACCCTTATTAGATGTCTTCAATTTCTTGCCATATATACACAAAGAAAGTAAAACACAGAAGTATCGTGTATCGTGTAACGTTAGCAACCCCTCCCCCCATAGCCTAGTGAGAGTAGAGCTCAGATTTAGATGGTGGGATCCTAGAGATTGTGTTCTTAACCCAAAAGTGAAAGAGTAGCAATGGGGTAACACCTGAGCAGGTGTTCTGCTGTGTTATGAGAAATAAGAAGTGTTGGAGATTGTGGAAAATGGAGAATAAATTTATTGGCGATTCAGATTCATTCTTAAGCTGCACTGTCCAAAGTAGAACAGGATGGACACCATGATCTTGAGGATCTAGTGGAACAGCAATTAAAGCCTTGTAACACAATTCACTAGAGACAGGGAGGTAGACAAAGATGAGTTTTTATGAACTACCAGACACCAACCTCCCATTCATAGCATCATAGAAAGAATAGAGTCTAAGATGTGGACAATGACTTGGTTTCCTAGGGAAGTGGAGGCCGATAGAGTTTTGTCAAAGGATTCTTGAAGAGAGATACTACCTGAACACATAGATGCTCTGCTTGATAATCCTTTTCTAAATTAAATTGTAATTGATGCTTAAAACACAAGGACTTTATATAAAACTGAAATAATATATTGTTGCAAATACCTTTATCTTTCCAAACATTTTTCACCCCTTTATGATTAAAAACTTTCTAAAATCCTTCCTTTGAGCTTGTCTAATATCCGAGGTCACCCTCTCATCAGAAGCATACCAGAACTACTTTCTTCTCTAACTGAAACTTAATACCCATTGGTCGCCCCCCCACACACACATCGTCTTTCCACCCTACTATTCCTACTTTCTGGCCACCATCATTCTTTTCTTAAATCTTTGAGACCAGTACTTTCTCCACCCACATCTCAGTGACAGATGCAGTACTCATCTTCTGTGCTAGGCTGACTATTATGATCTTCTAATTGTCACAAATGAGAGAATATCAATCTTTTTACGACTGAACAGCATTCTATTGTGAGTGTAGTAGATTCTCTTTTTCTGTTTATCAGTGGATAGAGATTTTGGTTGTTTCCAATTTGGAACATTGTGAATAGTGTTTTAATAAATATACCAGCACAGTATCTCTGTAGAATGCTGATTTTACTTCATTCATATATATATATATATATATATATATATATATATATATATATATATACCCAAAGATAGGATTGCTGACTCATTTGGTAGTTCCAATTTTCCACATTGTTTTCCATAATTCTACATTAAATTACGTTATGCCATCAGTGAACAAATATTCTCTTATGTCTACATCCTGTCCAGTATTTACTGAGTTGAGTCTTTCTGATACCAGCCATTCTTACTAGAGTAAGTGATGTTAAGATTTTGATCCACATTTACATGATGATTAGTGATATGAAACAATTTTTCATGTACCTGAAAAATATTTGTATGCCTTAGAAAATATCTACGTAGGTCTGTTGCCCAATTTTTAATCAGACCATTTAAGGGTTCTGCTATTGAATTTTGGGGTTTCTTTATCTCTCCTAGATATCAAACTTTTGACAAACATACAGCTTGAAAATACTTTTTCCCCATTCTATAGATTGTCTCTTGGCTCTGGTGACTTTCTTCACTGTACAGAAGATCTGAAATAGACGTAAGCACTTTAAAATGTGTCACACAGGTCCAGGGAGAGCAATGGCAACTGTGAAGATAACCACAAATAAAGACTAGAATTGCTCTCATTTTCCTGAACTCAACAAATCCAAAATCCTCAAGAAAAGAAAGACAAGCCTCTCCCGGTGAAAACTGTGTACTACTGGACATCATCCTGTGAAGGGGAAAGCTGGAGTACCTGGAACCCCTATGACTCCTATTCCAGAAACATCTGTAGAACTGGGCCTTGAGCATGAATTCAGCAGCCAGCTAGTATTGATTTAGGAAGAAAATAAATAATATTTAACTTTTTCTATCAAGAAATGCCTATGAAATGTGTCATGTGGGCGTAGATGTGTTTACATGTGTATGGAGGTGTACAGACAGATGTGTATAAAGGCTCAGGGTGGTTTTCAAATATCTATTTCATTCACTCCCTCTTAGGTTATGGAATAAGGTATCCCACAAGATCTGGTGTTGTCCACTTCAGCCAGACAGAGTGATAAGTGTGTACTAGGGATTCCTCCACCTCCCCCTGCACAGTGTTGAGATGACATTGTCTCATCCATCTCCCTAGCCCCTGTGTGAATTTCTTATATCTCAAGTTTATAGAGAAATTATTATTTACTCCCTGTAGATTTATGGATTATTTTCAGCTAAAGGGGACTTCTTTGACTTTACCTGTATTTCATGGATTTCTAAGGAACTCAACCAATTAGCAGGAGAGCGAGTAAGAGGGACACTCTCAAACCTCACTCCCACAATGCCAATACACTTTATTCTTCCCAGAAATTTCTGTAAGATCAAAAGTGGCTGGTTACAGTTTTCAAATACATTAGGCAATCGCCATCCGTTTGCATGACTGCTTGGTACCCACAGATGCAGTTGTCCTGTGGAAGCAGTTCCCGCTTCCCATCCATGTCCTCTGTAATCTCTCCTTCTGCTTTCAGAAGGCATCTGCTTCCATCCAGAGTACCTTCCCATCCTTTGTGACCTCCACAGGGAACAGCTTGAGATTCTCTCCCTACTGCTCTTCTCTAACCGACGTAAGAGAGTTATCACCCAGATCCGCGAGGTTTTCACACTCCGGATGGAGGAGGTGATTGGGATCGTTTGCTCTAAATTGACTGCATTAAGGAAAATAACTTCCATGTGACAGATAGCCTAGTCTGTTGTTTTTCTGTGCTTCAGGATCATTAGCAGGCATTCAAAGCACAAAACTCCTTTTAGCGATGTATTCTAGTGACTCAGATTCATTTATTTTTAGCAATAGCTGGAAAGGCTAGTGTTACCTTTCTTGTTACAACTTCAAATTTTTAGCCTCTGCATGCTTCCAGTTCTGAAAAGTAGTCTCTCCTCTACTGGCTGTGGAGGAAATTGCTGAAAACAAGAAGAAAACTCCAGAAATAAGGATGGTAAAATTTAACAAGACTGAAGTATGATATAAAAACTGAGGGTTCACTTTTACTTTTTTAAATATATATACATACATATATAAATATTGAGACACAGTTCTCATGTAGTACAGGCTAGCCTTGAACTATCACTGTGTACATAAGACTGGCCTTGAACTCCTGAACCTTTTGCCGCTATCTCTTAAATGCAGTATTTTAAGTCCGATGTTCATCACTGCGCTTAGTTTTATGCAGTGCTAGGAAATGAACCCAGGGCATCATTCATGCTAGGCGAACACCTTAAACGAAGCTACATTAACATTGCTCTGTAAAACGGCAGGAAATTCTCATTGCCATGTTTGAGTTACATTTGGAGAGTCATTGCCTGGTATGAGTGAGGCATCATTTGTGATGCACTCATTCTGGAGGATCGGAGCTTGTATGAGCTGCCTGGCTTCTCCTTTTCCTATCAACCCAAGCTTCCACCCTCTAGAATAGTGCTGCCATTTCCCTCATGTGCTGTGCCACATGCCAGTCACCTTTGGTAATGCCTTCACAGAGACACCCAGAAGTGTGCCTGAGAATCTCCCAGCCATCTCCTAAGATGATAAAGTAGTCATTGAAATTAACCATTGCAGATACAGTCCTCAGAAGAGTATTTTAATGTGAATGGGGAAAGTTGGTCAGTGCCTGAAATTACTACAAATTATTGGGTTTTCTTAACAGAGCTGGAATGACTGCAAACATTATAGAATCTAAAACTAAGAAAACATGTACAGCATAAAAAGTTAATATATTTAATTTGCTTGAACATGTATTGAAACCATTATATAATTTACTGATAGATATTAACACTGATATTTAGCAACTTCTATATACTTCCAGTTAAGTTTTAGGAAGAAAATATCCTAGGTTTCTGTTAAATCACTAACTCTCTGGAATGATGGTATACACCTAATTGGAGTAGAGGAAAAAGACCAGGAGAAGGAAGGTTTGAACACGGGAAATATAGGTTGTTATTTCAATTTTTTCTTTCCTCTAAGAAGAAAACGAAAGGGTGGGACAATAGTTTGAGAGTGGAATGGGCCAGGAGAGTTTATAATCTAAATCAATGCATGTGTGTGTTCTGCTGAGAAGTCCTGTATTCCATTTACAAAGCAGTAAAATCTTTTGCTGAAAGTGATACTTTTTAGCTGATTCTTCTGGAATTCCTATGCTTAAAATTGGCATCTACTTAACAAAAGGAAAGCTGGGTTCTAGACTCTTAAAGTTCAGTTTGATATCTAGAGAAGAACAAATAACATGTAACTGGATATAGTCCCCCTCCCCCAGATGACTATGTTAACACTTTAACTGAGAAAGATTCTTATTGACACATTTGACGATTTAAAGTTATTAAATTTTTACCTCTAAGATTTGAGGTGAATGTACCCAACATGATATAAAGCTGATAAGGCAAGAATAGGACAAAATCAGTGCATTCACTGAAACTCTTATCGAGTCTACTGAGACATGTAATGTAATAAAATTCACGGGCCTCCTATGTCTCTTACCTTAACTTTTCTGAGGAAAGATTATGGGATTATATCCAAAATGACTATGAATTCATTTTAATTGTATTATATATAATATGTATATATTTATCAAATATATGTTGACATATATTTAATTATATTGAAAGAATATAATGTAATACAATATAATATAATAAAACTACATCAGAATGTGACTCCAGTGCATTCAGAAACACTGGAGTCTCCAGGCCACTGAAGCTCCTTTCTAATACAACTGAATTTATATAGTATTTCTGAATGGCTGAATGATATGCAGCCACACTTATTCATCATATCTGTAAAATACATGAGATATTCATTTATTACCCATTCTTTGAAGAAGATACATACTTGTGATATGTGACATAAAAGAATGGCTGTTTGCCAATCCTCTTCCTTTAGTGACAGAGAGCCCACATTTTAGATGGCCACTCAATAAATCAGAAAAATATTTTCAGGTTCTTTTTGCATGTAAATATGACAATGTGATGGAGAGTTATACTTTGGAAGTGGGGGAGTAGCAAAGGGAACACACACTGCCTTAGTTTTCTTTCTTCTTGCTCTAACAAAACACCCTGACAAAACAACGTAGGGAAGAAAGCTCAAAATTACAGGTCACAGAGGTCAGGAACTTAGAGGAGCTAGTCATATCTACACTCAAGAGCAGAGAAAGAATGAATGCATGCATGCTTTCTCATATCTACTTTCTCTTTCTTTACGCAGTCCAGGACTTGAACGTAGGGAATGGCACCATTCACTTTTAGGTTGGGTCTTCCTATATAAATTAACATAAGTAAGACAACTCCTCATCCCTAAACTGTCCTTGGATCTTCCTATTCTAGACAATTCCTCATTGAATCTCTCTTCACAGGTGATTCTAGATTATGTCAAATTGACAGTAAAAACTAACTACTACAAGCACCCTCCATAGCTTTCTGAGGTAAAGATACTCCTCGCCTGCTTTGTCTTCTCCTATTTTCCCAGGAAATGGAACCATCTGGTTGACCTTCAAATGGATAGGATGCAGAAGAAAGGAACCACAAGACAGAAACCTTGATTCTTTTTCATGACACTGTATAGTATCATATCAGCCTTATGATGACTCTTCTGTATTTCTCAAATTCAAAAGCCAAAGAAGTTGCCATATTGTTTAAGTTATCGTAGTTAACGTTTCTTTCTTGGTCTTGTTACATGGTATACTATATGTGATGATTCAGAAATTAACAGTTCATAAGGATGTGAAGGAAATACAAAAGACAGAAGTACTAACATAATGTTTGAGGAATTGTTTTATAGAAAATTAAATGAGAAATAGACAATTTGTAGGTTACTTGTCTGATAAAATCTCATCTTTGTTTTTAACTGTAATGAGCAGTTCCTGAACTACAATTAGAAAGTCATTTATATCATCATAAGACATATTTTATCCACTTGTTCCCAAATACAAATAAATGTTATAAATATGCTTGGATCCAAATTTTTTTAAAAATCATACTATTCGTTACCAATAATATTTGTCTTCCCAAGCAATCAGTCTGAGTATCAGGATAGTTTTTCTTTCTCATAACTGCCTTCAGAGAAGCTAATTCAGGCATCACTGGCACTTTATCTGAGCATTCTAGGGAGACAGATAATACCTCTGCAGTAAGAATGTTTTTGATAAACAAGAAAGACCATAGGAATATGACCCAACAGGGAAGCTGATGGTGAGGTTCTGTCCCAGTTGAGTTTCTGTTGCTGTAATAAATGCCATGAACAAAAGCCATTGAGAGAGGACAGGGTTTATTTGGCTTATGTTCAGATCTCTGTCATCATGAAAGGAAGTTGAGTCAGGAACCTAAGTCAGGAACCTGTAAGTGGGAACTAAAGCAGAGGCCATGGAAGAATGCTGCTTGTTACTTGCTTGTTCATCATGTCTTGCTCTACAGGTTTTCTAATACTATCCAGGATACCTTCCCATGGTATTTAGATTATGTCAAATTGACAATTCATACTAACTTTCATAAGTACCTTGAGATACTGTCCCCAGTAAACTTAATCTTCCTCTATTAATTAGGAATCAATAAAATGCACATATAGACTTTCATACACTCGGGCAGTGGTGGCACACACCTTTAATCCCAGAACTTGGGAGGCAGAGGCAGGGGGATCTCTGAGTTTGAGGTCAGCCTGGTCTACAGAGTGAATTCCAGGACACCCAGGGCTACACAGAGAAACCCTGTCTCGAAAAAAACAAAAAAACAAAAAAACAAAAAACAAAAAAAACAAGACTTTCATACAAGCAAACCAATGGAGACTTTTCTCAGTTGATGTTCCTCTTCGCGTTGGATTTTAATTTGTGTCAAGTTGACACAAAACTTACCAGTACATGTTCTTACAAAAGCTATTTGTCATAAAATACATTCTGAATCACATGGATTAAGGAAGATACCAAAGCAGAATTTCTCAACATTTGCACTTTTCCTTCTGTTCTAGTTTGTTTTCTGTTGCTATGATAAAACATTCTGACAAAAAGAAATTTGAGGAACAAAATGTTTATTTTAGCTTACACATCTAAGACTTCATTATAATATTGCATCTCTCTCCAAACTTGAATAAATAGATGAAATGAAATTCTATCATTCCACTCAGTGAAATCACAGAACTCTGGAGATCCTTGTACTTGTAGAGACTGTGCCTCTAATAATGAGATATGGTGAGAATTTTTACAAAGGATTTGAATAATGTCGTGGCTATTTTGTGGAACACGAGAGCACAGAGTGACTTTTTAAAAATCATTTTTGCACATTTCCTTAATACCCAGATGAAATTCTATAATCTTTATAAACCAGAAGAGAGATGTGCTCCTTTTGTTTCTTTTCTTCTTGTTGTCTTTTGTTTCCTTTTTAAATGTATTTTGTTAATTTTTATACATTTTAATTACAAGAAATTCCATTACTTTTCTCCTTCCCTATCCTCAATTCAGTTCCCAAGTCCCCACCCTCCAGTTCCTATGCTCCTCTGCTCTCAGACTGATAGCCTTTTGTCTTTACTACTGTTACATACATAAATATGCATGTATATTTACATAAATGCATGTGTAAGTCTGCATAAATACATAAATACAACCTTCTGAGTCTGTTTTTGTTGTTTGTGTGTATATGCCTTCAGGGATGACCATTTTGTACTTGATAACCAATTAGGTGTCTCATTCTTGGATGAGGCTAATTCTCCCTCTCTCGGCAGTCATTAGAAGCCTGCAGTTCTTGGTCTTAGTGTGTGTCTTAGTTAGGGTTTTACTGCTGTGAAGAGACATTATGACCAAGGCAACTCTTATAGAGGACAACATTTAATTGGGGCTGGATTATAGGTTCAGAGATTTGGCCCATTATTATCAAGGCAGGAACATGGCAGCATCGAGGCAGATGTGGAGCTGGAGAAGCAGAGAGTTCTACATCTTCATCCAAAGACAGACAGGAGAAGACTGGTTTCTAGGCAGCTAGAACAAGGGTATTAAAGCCCATACCCATAGTGACACACTTTCTCCAACAAGGCCACACCTACTCCAACAAAGCCATGCCTCCAAATAGTACCACTCTCTGGACCAAGCATATTCAAACTACCACAGTGTGTCTTAGGATTTCTGTTCCTGTGATAAAATACCGTGAGGGGGCATTTTTTTAACTTTCAGCTTATGAATCCATCATCCATAGAAATCAGGGAGGGATCTCAAGGAGGGACATAGAGGTAAGAACTAGTACAGAGCCCATGGAAGGGTGCTTACTTTCCATGACCTGCTCAGCCACCTCTCTTATATCACCTAGGACCATCACCCCAGAGGTGACATGTCCTACAATGGGCTGAGAACTCCCAAACCAATCACTAATTAAGAAAATGCACTACATACTTGACTATAGGAAAATCTTATGGAACCATCTTTTCAGTTGAGGGTCCCTTTTCCCAGATGACTCTAGCTTGTATCAAGTTGACATAAACCAGCCAGCACAGAATAGGACCCCATGAGATTTTATTTACTTCTACACTAGTACATTTACTGCCATTGCTGATGATCATGTCTTGTTTGTGCAGCCATTTCTATGAAAGACTGGTCCATGGCAGACTTCTTGGTATTCTGACCCTTACAGTTTCCTTCCCCTTCTTCCATGATGTTCCCTGAAGCACAGACAAAGAAGCAGTGATATATATGTATCCATTGAGACTAGGATCCCGACAATCTATTGATCACTACATTGTGTTCAGTGGTGGTTTTCTGTGCTGATCTCTATTTATCATGAAAAGAAGTTTCTTTGATGAGGGTACTAGCAATATTTATCTATGGGTATAAGGATGAGATTTAGAATGTAGTTAGAAATTATGCTGGCACAGCAAAATAACAGCAGTAGATTCCCTTCCAAAACCTATGACTTTATTAGTCCCGGGAATTTGGCTAAGTTTCTAGCATCACCCTCCATTTTGCTCTGTTGGGTAGACCCTAACAACTTATCCAATTAGATACTGTTGCTTCCCACTTATGAGTAGCACTTATGCACTTCAGGGTATCATGCCTTACTGGCCATTGTAGTTCATAATATTTGTTTGTAGAAATACTAACCACTTCCCTCTCTTGGCAGCTTGCTTAGTGCTTTTCTAGTAATACGGAAGCTAGACCACAGAAAGGAGGCCTTCAGGCTATGTGCTTTAATGCTCAAATGCCCAGCATACCCTATTAGTTGGGTAGTTAGGTAGGATGTAAACCCAATTCTAACAATTGAATTCAAATATCTTGTGTTCATTATTGTTGATGTTTCCCCATGAAAAGAGCAGCCATTACATACATTAGGTTGAGATAGATAGATAGATAGATAGATAGATAGATAGATAGATAGATGATAGATAGATACTAGATAGATAGATAGATAGATAGATGATAGATAGATACTAGATAGAT
>NW_021620966.1:9994254-10012010 GCF_004785775.1 Grammomys surdaster | reverse complement strand
TAGATAGATAGATAGATAGATAGATGATAGATAGATACTAGATAGATAGATAGATAGATAGATAGATAGATAGATAGATAGGATTCCAGATTCCACTAAAATTAGCTTTGGTGAAATGTCTAGGGTTTAAATGAGACTTTGCACACTAATCTGGAACCTGAGAAAGAAGCTCCAATCATTTGTGTCTTACCTTACAGAGAAATTATATTTCTTCTTTTTTAAATACCTAATATTAGGCCTAGGCAGACGGATCCATCAGTAAAGTGCCTCCTCCACATGCATGAGACTCTGAGTTTGGATTTCACATAAAACATGCCACACAGGGTTGTGTATGTCTGTAACTCCAGTCTTGGAGAGACAGTGAGGAGAAGACAAGCAGATCCCCGAAGCTCATTGGCCAGACAACCTAACCAAATGGATGAGCTTCGGGTTTAGTGAGATACAATCTCAAAAAAGTAAAAGTGGCAGGCAGTCAAAGAAAGATATCCAACCTCAATTTGGGTCTGGCATAAGCATGAACATATATATGAGCACCTATAGACATATATGCACATGCACAGACCACATACACACCCAACATACACAAAAATAAAAAATGTCTAATGTTAATGATACACATATATATCATTTAAAGTATATAACATTAATAATATAATTTAAATTATGCAGAGTATGTGTACATGTGTGACCCAGTTCAAAATAGAAACCAGCCAGCCAGCAGTCACATGTACTCCGTGAGACAGAATATCTTAAGATTTAAGCACATATGAGCACCAAGTGTACAGATGATACCAAAACCTAAAGTTGCTCTAGATTATGGAAATAAGCCCCTACTCTGTGAATGAGTTCCTCCTTCGTATAGAGAGGAAGAGGCAATATGCTTCACTCAAGACAGCAGATGCCAGAGGCCAAAATAGCTACATTCACAAGGGAGATCTCCCTGTGGAATCAGCAGATGGCGAAAGCTTCCCAGAAAAAAAAAAAAAAATGCAGCTTAAAAAAAAAAATACTGCTCCCTGAAAAGAAAAGTAAGATCTAGGTAACTGGAAAAAAAGGTTATAAGGTATTTCAGGTCATAGGAACTGTGTAGTAAAATGTGATCAGGCATGGAAAGGCAAGAGGATGCAGTGTACCTCCATTGAACAATCTGTGCAATTGGACTGGACAGAGGGATTCAGTGACACAGTACAAGAGCTAAGGCATCAATCTAAAATACTTAGCTGATAATGAAATCCTCAATTTTTTGAAAGAACACAATTCCTATAAGGAGAAATATTTTATCACTGTGTCACTGTTAATGTTTGGCATTGCCAGTGCATGGTGGTTGAAAAGAGAAGACTGAATTCAGTTAGCATTTAGAAGCGTTTCTAAGCTCTGCAGATAATGAGCCTCCTTTGCCAGAGTACAGGCATGCAAAGCTGTCATTGCCTTGCTCTAGGTATCCAATCTTGGTTTAGGAAATGTTAAAACAACTCTTTCTGAGAAATACAATGCTCAGGGTTGGGGAGATGGCGCAGTCAATAAAGTACTTGCTGCACAATCACGAAGATATGACTTTGACCCTCAGCATGCACACTACAAAAAGTCATGAAGTGATGGGACAGGAGAAATGACTCCACAGTTAAGAGCACTTACTGCTTTTGCAGAGGGCCCAAGTTAGGTTCCCAGCACCCATATCAAGTGGCTTACAATCACCCCTAACTCCAGCTCCAAGGGATCTGATGCCCCCTTTTGGCCCCTGTAGGTATCAGCACTCATATGTCCATACACAAACAGCCAGCCAGAAAGGCTGGTGCGTGCACGCAGGAGAACACACGAGCACACACACACACACACACACACACACACACTAAAAATAAAATATAAAATACAATTTTTAAAAGTCAAGTATGGCAGGACACACCTGTAATTCCAACAGTGAATACGTGAAAAATACATTTTCTGGTCAGTTAAGCTAGCTCAATTAGAAAGCACCAGGTTCAGTAGGAGACAATGTCTCAAAAAAATAAAAATAAAAATAAAAACCTGTCTGTCTCTCTGTCTGTCTTGGAAAGGATTCCTAATGTGGTGATGAAACATCATGACAAAAATCAAGTCGGAGAGGCTTTCTACTTCCACATCACTGTGCATCATCAAAAGATGTCAGGACAGGAAAACGGGGCAGGAACCTGGAGGCAGGAGCAGATGCAGGGATCGCGAAAGAGTGCTGTTTACTGGCTTGCTCAGCCTGTTATAGAATCCAGGACTAGCTGGTCATGAATGGTCATGCTCAAAATGGGCTGGACCATCTGCCATCAATCATTAATCAAGAAAATTCCCTACAGGCTTGCCTATAGCCTGATTTTTATGGAGACATTCTCTTAATTGAGGTTCCCTCCTCTCAGAAAATGTAAGCTTGTGTCAAATTGACATAAAACTACTCATCACATCTGTCTGTCTGTCTGTCTGTCTGTCTGTCCTTGAACTACTTGTTTCCTAGGCATAGATACTAAGTGTATCACATACATTTTCTTCCATAATCCTAAAACGTTCCTGTAATTATTGCCATCCTCATTGTGTAGATGAGGAAATGAGGCTTAAAGAAATTAATCGGCTTGCCCAAGTTCATGCTGCCAGTGAGTATGAAAACACGGCCAAAAGCAGGTATTTCTGAAACTAAACTGCATGTTCTTAACCAGTTTTCCTGGTGGTGTTCTCATCAATAATTACTAGTTTCGTGTTCCGAAGCTGCCGTTGGTCCTGGCTTTCCTTGTGCGTTCTATGCTGCCACCATCTGGTCTCTTTTGAGAAGTTCAGGCTTCTCTTCTGCCATTATTCTCAGCCTCATTGGAATCCTGCAATCCGTGAAGAGAGGGCTGAAATGTGTGGATTCCGTGTACGTGACTTAAAAATCTCCAGCCTTATATGACTTAAAAATCTCCAGTATATGCCCCATTTCACCGATGTGATGTGTGAGGGCCATTGAGATTTGAATAAAAACTAATTCAGTGACCAAATTGTGCTAGCAGAAGATAAATTCAAAGCCAGCCAACCATGGTGTAGAAAGGCTGCTGAAGGGTGACAACCCTGGATTCTGGGAGTAGAGGGAGCTTGATGCACATTCTCTGCTGTGATGAGGAGACCCAGACTTAGGACAGAAGAGCTGAGAAGGAGAGCCATGCTCTAAGGCAGCGGTTCTCATCCTTCCTACTGCTGAGACCCTCCTATACAGTTTTCCATGTTGTGCTGACCTCCAACCATTATTCCCTTGCTGTAATTTTGCTAGTTATGAATCGAACTGTCAACATCTAACAAGCAGGTTATCTGATATGCAGCCTTCAAAAAGGTCATGGCCCACAAGTTGAGAACCGCTACCTAAGGTCACGGGGGAGATATTCAAAAAGATCAGGAAGGAACCTCACTCCTTAGTCTTTCGCTTGCAGAAGGCAGATGATCATAACCTTATGAAAAATGAAACACGTTCACATGGGTAACAATGACAACAGATCATCTCTTTGCCAATGCCTTGCTGACATCTGGTGTCTTCTGCCACTCTTCACCTACCAAGCCCCAGGTTGTATGAAGCCTGGTTTTCCCTGTGTAGGAGGTAAAGGCAAGACAAAAGCATGCTTTATCTCTAAGGCAAAGTGAGCCAACATCTGATGTGGAATGAGCAAAGGTTGGCAACTGGAAGCTCTTACATTGTGCTCTGACCTCTCTGTTCTCCAAGTGTTTGTGAGCCTTGAAGCTGGCCGACCTGTCAGAGCCATACAGTTCACACACTTTCAATCCCTTGTTTGAGAACAGAACCTTAACACTTACTGAGATTCTTAGAACAATGAAGCAAGTGTTTAATGCCTGCTCGACTTCTCAACACTACATGTATTACTTCAATCCATTGTTTGACTTCAGTTAGGATGACTGCCTGTTCAAGACCAACCCTGGGCTGCAGAGTGAGACATTGTTTTCAAACAAGCAACACCAAACCCACCAAATCTGTTGTCTCATTTCATTAACTTGCACGAGGAGGCTATGAAGTGTAGATTTAGCCCTCTCCTAACACTACATAACAGACACTGTTCTAAATGGTCTATCTAACCCATCAATCCTTGTGACAATACTAAGAAGGCAGAGACTGTCACTAGGCCTGAGAAGCTGAACAGCATGCTAAGTCAAACAGAACTGTGAAGCTGTTAGGCTCCTTCTGGTTCCAAAACCTATTAACCAACACTGCATTCTAACACCCGTTCAATACATAGGAGCCTCCCACATCTTATATACACAGGTGCACGTGTGTGAATGCACAATCCTATTTCTGTCCCTTCCTCAGCCGTGCACTGGCAGAGGAAGAGATTCAGAGTTCATATGATCAGAAGCACATCAAGCATTCAGCATCCATTGTAACACACACACACACACACACACACACCTATTTACCTGACAAGAGTAAAGTTTAACACAACATGACAATGATACTGACAAGCAGGAAGTTTCAATTACCATCATCTGGAAGGCATAAAGCCTTGCAGAAGATACAGAATTGCTCTTTGAGTTTCTATAGTAATGGTTGTCAATGTTCCAACTATCCATGATTATACCATAACAAACAATGACAGTCTACATAGCTCACACTGCAGAAATGCATTTTCTCATAGTCTCAGAGGCAATAAACTCTGAGGTCAATGTGTTGGTAAGGTTGGTGTCTTCTCAGGTTTCCTCTGCCTGGTAGAGTGTCATCTTCTCCATGTTTTCCTGGGGTCATTCTTCTATGTGTCTCTATCATATTCTCTTAGGAATTCTTCTGTCAAATATGATTAGTACTTCTCTTAACATCCTCATTTTAGAGCTGGGTGGTGATAGCACATATCTTGAATCTTGGCACTCAGGAGGCAGAGACAGGCAGATCTCCATGAGTTCAGGGCTAGCTTGGTCTACAGAGCAAGTTCCAGGACAGCTAGGGCTACACGGAAAAATCCTGTCTCGAAAAAGAATATTCATTGTAACTTATTTATCTCTGTGAAGACTTGTCTCCAAGTGCAGTATACTATAAAGATTCTGTCTCCAAGTACAATCACAGTTTGAGAACTATGGGTTGGGACACTAGGATAATGGCTAATAACTGTCATTCATGACAGTTCCAGAGGATCCAGCACCCTCTTCTGGCCTCTGCAGGCATCAGGCACTCACGTAGCACCCTTACACGTAAGCAACACACTCATACACATAAATTAAAAATAAATAAATCTTGAAAAATACTTGACCCCATGACTTATAACTTAAATACATATGTAGGTTGGGATTATAGGAAGTTTTGTTCAAAGCAAGCTGATTCTAATTACTTCTTATAATCACATGTGTGATTACTCCCACATTAAAAATAAGAAAATTTTTTCAGGCAAGTAGCATTATTATTTTGTCTAGAATGTCCTAGCAACATCCTGAGAAGAACTATGTACCAATATATTCAAATACTTGAAATAAATTCCTGTTTTTCAAAATAAATAAGACTCAGTAATCAGGTTTTTAATTAATTAAATACCCATGCATATAATTAACCAATTTTATACATTTAGTACAAATGAAACTCTAGAGAAAATTACTTTCAAGTAGCAATTACAAGTCTAGTATATTTACATTTTATAAGTTTTCATTCGAAATATTGGAGAGAATAATAAACAGCTCATCAAAAAAGTAAATTTTACCCTAAGAACTCTAACAAAGTAACAGAAGTAGTCTTTACTCTGGGGTTGATTACAGGCCTCGCTGTGCATTCTGAAATTTGTTTTCTTCCTTCTCATGACATCCTAGAAATAATAAAACATCTCAGCAAACGTGGGATGACTTGGTCACGCCTGGTGATGATTCTGACATCCCCAAGCACGGTGAGCTACGACTGCCACAAAATTACTAAGTGGAAAGTTTGTAAGTCTGTCTAAAATTCTGTCATGTCATGAGCTTGCCACACCCCTTTTAATGAGAAAACCGGAAGCTAAAGCCCAAAATCATGCCAATCAAAAGAATATTCACTCAAAATCTCTTGTTAGAAGTCTACTTTCAGGTGCAGTGAGCTGAGGTCAAACACACTCTTCCTAGGACAAAAGGTCTCCAACTCACACTGAAAACCAAGGGCATCGAACTGGCCAGCCTCAATCCTGCATCTCTACAAGAAGATAACTATTGGCCCCAAGAAGGATCAACACCAGTGAAAAGTTCTTTGGGTTTAGAACCAAACAAATATTGTGTAGATAATAGACCAAGAGGATGAGTCAATAACCATATTCTCATTCCCACAAGAAGCTAATTGTGAATGCATAAAAATATCATTTAAGTGTTTTATGCTCCCTTTTAAGGATCAATGAAGAGAGATACATGTAGAAGAAAAGATAACCTAAAAGCATAAAGTACTGTGTCTCTTGCCATGCAAAGGTTAGAATGGTCACTGATGTGTTTGTTAGGTGACCAAATTACATTAATTATAATAATAGCCAAGCCTAGATTATACAGTAAAGAAAGCAAATGGTTCAGATATTTTGTCCCACCTAATAATTCTTTCAGCAAGCTACAAATGATTGTTATCAACATGAAAATGCAAACATTTGATATTGGAGAATCATGGCATGTTATGTTGAGTTACCAGTAAAAACATTTGCTCCTCATTGGAGGTTGAACCTGGGTCATGTTTTTTTGATATTTGGGACTGATGGTGGAGAAGGATTGGTGGTGGAGGCTATCACTCACTGTATTGGGCTAATGCTGGTTTTCTGTGTTTCTTGCATTTCACAATGCTACTTTAGCTGTCTAGAAAAGGAACAGAATCTTCTCACTCCTCTTCGAAGTTCTATATCCTCCAACATTTAATCTTAAAGTGCCCATGTGGTAACACTTTCAGAACAGTGCATTGATCCACCAACCAAGAAGTACACATGAAGGGAACCATGGCTCCAGCTGCATATGTAGCAGAGGATGGCCTTGTCGGGCATCAGTGGGAGAAAAGGCCCTTGGTCCTGTGAAGGCTCGATGCTCCAGTGAATGTGAAGGCAGGGAGGTGGGTGTAGGTAGGTGGGTGGGGGAACACACTCATAGAAGCAGGGGGAGGAGGAGGATATGGGGTATTTCGGGGGGGAGCAGGACCAGGAAAGGGGATAACATTTGAAATGTAAATTTAAAAAATCCAATAAAAAAGGAACAGTGCATTGTTCTTAAATTCTGTATAATGAATCATTTCATTATAGACTATAGGTTATAGGGTTTTAAACAATTGTTTAACTTAGAGATTTCTTTTACAAAAGGTGTCTTACTTTGCTTCTTTCTTACTAGGATAAATACCTTGATCAAAGCAAACTAAGGAGGAAAGGATTAATTAGGCTTACAGTTTATAATCAGTTATCCTGAGAAGCCAAAGAAGAAATATGGACATAGGAACTGGAGCAGAAAACAGGGAAAGCTACGTGTTGCTGGCTTTCCATGACATGGTCAGCTTGCCTGCTTTTTATTTTTATATCATTTCACATTTGTCTTTACTTACAGAGACATTTCTGTGCATGCTAATCATCATGGAACTACGCAGATTGCTTTTCTTATACAATGTAGAGAAAGGGGTGGGACTGCCCACTGTAGCCTGGACCCTCTGACATGAATCACTAATCAAGAAAATTCCCTCACAGATTTGTAACCTGACTACTCTTCTGAGGGCAATTCCTCAATTGAGGTCCCTTCTTTCCAGGAGACTCCAATTTGTAACAAGATGACAAAAAAAAAAAAATCTCTAACCTGCTCAGTAGATTTCCTTCTAGATAAACATGGAGATCTCAAACCTTCTAAGGTATAGGGTTTTATATGGAAAGCTTTTGTAGAAACATGGAATGGAACTCGGGATGTAGCCACTGGGGCTTTCTAAAGTAGGGATTGAGGTGAACATGGTTCACTTTATACTCTTTTCCTCGATCTTAAAGATATTTCCCTTCAGTTGTAGCAATGGCTTTGAGCTGTGTCATAACCAATCCATTTACCCTGCTTTATAAAAAAGCAAACATCACCAAAGTTCTGCTTGCTAACTCAGAAACCATACATGTTTACAAAATGAGCTGTTGCATTGACTTCCAAGAAGCAGTTATTTGAAAATAAAAAACAAATAAATAAAACAAGTATGTCAAAACATGGCTTTCATCCATGTCTTAGCTAGGGTTCTACTGCTGTGAAGAGACACCATGACCAAAGCAACTATTATACAAACAACATTTAATTGTGATTAGCTTACAGATTCAGAGGTTCAGTGTGGGACTGCATAAGGGTATCTTGGTTCACAGCTGGGCATGGGCCTGGAACCCCGAGACTCCAGGAGAGAAACGGCAGGTGTTTGGCCACGTCCCCAGAACCCAGGGTCCTGACAGTCTAGTCTCCATAGACATACATTGTTCAGTCATGTAGGCCATTACAGCCCCTCCCAAAGTGCACAGGTAGAGGATGTGACTACAGGCCTCAGGCCCTAGAGACATTTACATACTAATGAAGGCCAGAGGGTGGATCCAATTAAGCACCTTGTCCAGACCCTCCCCCTTTTCCCTCCCTATTTAACTCAGATCTGTCCTAAGCTTGGTGGTGGGGGCGTACATCCAGATCTATCTACCATCCACCATACAAATAAACCCTTTTGGAACCAAGGACTTTCTTGTGTCATTGGGGCCTGCTGCCACCAAAGCTTCCAGCCTCTGGAACCTTAGACTTTCTCCTGTTTGTGGGACCCACTGAGTGGAAAGTCTCTGGGACACCACTGCGGCCTATTTACCCACAGTTCAGTCCATTATCATCAAGGCCAGAGTACAGCAGTATCCATGGTGAAGGAATAACTGAGAGTTCTACATCTTCATTTGGCCTCTAAGAGAAGACTGGCTTCCAGGCAGCTAGGACAGGGGTATTAAAGCTGACACCCAGAGTGACACATCTACTCCAACTTCCTAATTGTGCCATTCCTGGGCCAAGCATACTCAAACCATCCCATTCCATTTCCTGGCCCCCATAGGCTTATTCAGACACACGAGTCTATGGGGGCAATACCTAGCCATAGCATAATAAAAATTACATTTAGTCCAACTTCTAAAGTCCCCATAGTCTATTGTAGCCTCAACAATGTTAAAAGTCCAAAGTTTAAAGTCTCTTTTGAGATCCATCTAATCACTTAACTTTAATCCTCAAAGTAAGACTGGGAACCAGCTGGGCAAACTCCAAACTCTGCATCTCCAGGTCTGATGTCAAAGTAGTCTTCAGATCTCCAACTCCTTTTTTGTCTTTGTTGACTGCAGCAAATGTCTTTCTCGTGGGCTGGTTCTACTCCCTGTTAGCAGTTTTCCTCAGCAGATTTTCCATGGCCCTGGCATCTCAAACATCTTGGGGTCTCCAAGGCAACTTCAATGTTATAGTTTTTTGTTCTAATTATCCTCTGGGATCTTCCAAAGGGCTTGGGTTGTATCTCTATCTCTGCCCTCTGTAGCACTGTAGGCTCTGTCCAATTGACTTCATTCTACTGCTGCTCCTGTTCTTGGTGATCATCCCATGGTACCAGCATCTCCAATATGATGGGGTCTACCACTGTAACTAGGCTTCACCAATAGCCTCTCATAGGCTACCTTCATGGTACTAAGCTTCAACTCCTTTGCATGACCCCTCCAGTCCTGGGCCATCAACTGCAACTGAAGCTACACCTTCACCAATGGCTTTTCCTGGCTTCTCACAGTGCCAAGCCACAGCTGCTCTCTATGACTCCTTCATACCTTCAAAATCAGTACTGCCTGTGTGATTCTTATACATTACCAAGTACAGCTGCAGCACAAGGTACAACCTTGGCTATCTCTAGAACACAGTTTCTTTGTGCTCTCAGAAAACATTTCCCAGAATATTTCACCTCAGTGATACTGGGCTCTTCTTAATCATTGCTAATTTCTTAGCTCCAGCTAACCAGCACCAATTATCCCAGTAGTCTTATTTTCTTCTTGACTATAAATCCAGAGCCAAAAGGATAAAACTTCAGAGTTCTGCTGCTTGCTGGGGCTGGAATATGACCTCCTTGTTCTATTATATTATCATCAGCTTTCTGTTTTCCAGCTCCCCACTGCCTAACCTTGACTGTCCTGGAACTTGTTCTGTACAATTGACCTTGAACTTAGAGAACTGCACAGATCTGTCTCTTGAGATTAAAAGTGTGTGCCACCATGCCTAGATTTAAGCTTTTCTTCACCTAGAATTTGCTCTGTCCCAGGCTACCCTTGAACTCAGAAATCTGCTTGGCTTTATCTCCTGGGATTAAAGATGTGTAGGACCATACCTGGACCTAAATTTAGCTGGGTGGGATCTTGCCTCAAAATCTCACTCCCTTAATCTGCTATCTCTTAGGACATAGGATTCAGCTCCATTCTACTTCCTGATGCTCCTTTAATACTTGAACCATATATTTTTTTATTTTTCCTTTCTCAGCTTGCTCTTTTTCATTAAAATGTTCTTCATAAGAGTGAACTTTAATAGCCACACAACAGATTTATACCAGGCTGTTTTGAGACTTCCTTTATCAAAGCAATTAATCTCTTCACCTTAGCCTCAAGCAGACTCTTCAGACAATGGCAAAAAGAAGCCACATTCTTCACCAAAATACCACAAAAACAGTCTCTAGGCCACATACTGAAATTTTTCACTAAAAACCTCTTGGGCCAGGTCTGCACAGTTCAAATCACTCTTAGAAACAAAATCTTCTATATTCCTTCTATATTCCCAGTAAGGACCACTTAAAAGATTCCACTACTTTTCCAAATCCAAAATCCCACAATCCACATTCTTCCAACCCAAAGCATGATCAGGCCTATCACAGCAATATCCCAGTCCCTGGTACCAACTTCTATCTTAGTTAGGGTTTTACTGCTGTGAACAGACATCATGACCAAATCAACTTTTATAAGGTCAACATTTAATTGGGGCTGACTTACAGGTTCAGAGGTTCAGTCCATTATCATCAAGGCCAGAGTATGGCAGCATCCAAGCAGGCATGGTGAAAGAGTAGCTGAGAGTTCTACATCTCCATCTGAAGGCCTCTAGAAGACTGACTCCCAGGCAGCTAGGACAAGAGTATTAAAGTCCATGCCCAGCCCACAGTGGCACACAGTGACTCAATAAGGCCACACCTCCTAATAATGTCACTCCCTGGGCCAAGCATATTCAACCCATCCTAAGCCACCAGAAAAGTTCCCTTAGTGCTGGTCCTATCACATGCTAAGATGAAGAGTATTAATTGCTTTCACTAAAGAAACTTGTCCCTCTACAGGACTGAGTCCTGATCATTAACTTGGGGCAATCTTGCCAAACCACATACTGATCCACTGATGAGAGTTGAGTGAGTCTTTCCTCTCTGTACAGAAACAACATGAGAACTGGGAAAGTTGGAAGTAACTGGATCATTTATCTCCACTAGATTGGCCAATTTTCTACAGTGACAGTTCTGCGTTGGCTTTATTCATTCTCCTGCTTATGCTCTTACTGTGGCTCTAGTCAGCACAGTTCTGAGATACTGTTTATCTTTCAAGTCCAGTGGGTTTGTCTTAGTGTTCATCTGGCTCAGTCTTTTTTTTTTTTTCAAGACAGGGTTTCTCTGTGTAGCCTTGGCTGTCCTGAAACTCACTCTGTAGACCAGGCTGGCCTCGAACTCAGATATCTGCCTGCCTCTGCCTCCCAAGTGCTGGGTCTAAAGGCGTGCACCACCACTGCTCGGCCTGGCTCAGGCTCTGATCAGTTTGATATTATACTTTTTAAAAGCTCTCCTGCGCATCACTTTCCTCTTCCTGTTTTAATCCCTTTCTCCCTCATTCTTGTTTTCTTGACATTCCTCAGTAAGTAGTCAGCACACACATTACCTGACTGGTATGCAAAATATTTTATCTTCATGGAAATCTGTAGAGAGCACAGTGTTTAAGAATTGGACCCTTAGTCAAGCATTGTGGTGTATGCCTTTAATCCCAGCACTGGGAAGGTAGAGAGGCAGGTGAATCTCTGTGAATTCAAAGCCAGCCTGGTGAGATCTAGGACAGCCAGAGCTGTAGAGATATCCTGTCTCAAAAGAAGGGGAAAAAAAGGAGAAGGAGAGGGTGGGAAGAAAAGGAAGAGGATAAGGAAGAGGAGTAGGAGGTAAAAGACGAGGAAGAGAAGGAGAAGGAGGAATGGGAATAAGAACTGAACTCTTGAAGCTGATGCTCCTACACTTGACTCAAGACAGGCATCACTATGATGGTCTTAATACTTATGCCCTTCCAAATTCACACATTCAAAACCTACTTCCAAAGTGATAAAAAGTAGGGTTTTCAAGAAATATAGTTCAAGAGAGCTCTATCCTCTATCCTCCTGAATAAGAGTGTCTCCCTTAGAAAAGAGATTTGAGGGAGCCCCTTGCCTATTCTGGCATGCAAATACACTGCCACAGAGCACCTTCTGTGATGCAGGAGACCCGACCAGATACTACAGCTACTGAAACCTTGATATTGGACTTCATACTCTCTAAAAGTGTGACCAGTGGAATTTTGTGGTTTATAAATCAGATAGTATATGGTATGTTGTTATAGTAGCTAGATAAGAATAAAACAACTACTTACTACAGTCATATGCTTTATTTCTCAACCTTTTAATTTTTTTGATCTATTAATGTTAGTTATGATATTACCATTTTAGACTTCTATGAGAAGACTCAGGGAGTGTTTAAAGGACATTTATGGAGAACTGGCAAGCTGGCTCAACAGATAAAGGTATCTTCTACCAATCCTAACCGCCATAGGTCTCCTCATAGCTTCTTCCATCCATAGGTCTCACACTGGATGAGGAGAAATATTCAAACCCCATAAATTGTTGTCTTAGTCAGGGTTTCTATTCCTGCACAAAACATCATGACCAAGAAGCAAGCTGGGGAGGAAAGGGTTTATTCAGCTTATATTTCTACATTGTTTTTTATCACCAAACAAAGTCAGGACTGGAACTCACACAGGGCAAGAACCTGGAGGCAAGAGCTGACGCAGAGGCCATGGAGGGATGCTGCTTACTGTATTGTTTCCCCTGGCTTGCTCAGCTTGCCTTCTTATAGAACCCAGGACTACCAGCCCAGGGAAGGCACTCTCACAATGAGCCCTTCCCCACTGACCACTAATTGAGAAAATGACTTACAGTTGGATCTAATGGAGGGATTTCCTCAACTGAAGCTCCTTTCTCTGCGATAACTCCAGCTAGTGTCAAGTTGACACATAAAACCAGCCAGTACAATTGCCCCCCCCACACACACACACTAAAAAATTAAGAGATTTATTTAGGGACTAGAGAGATGGATTGGAAGTTAAGAGCACTTGCCACTCTTCCAGAGGATCCAAATTAGTTCCTGACACCTACATTGGCCATCTCAGAACCACCTGTGACTTTAGTGGGCCCACCATTCTCCTCTGGCATCTGTGTGCACTTCTATGCTAACACTCTTCATCCTCCCTCACATAAAAATGCACATAATTTTTAAAGGCATTTACTAAATTCACAGCACAGGTTGTTCAGTAAATGTTACTATTATTTCTAATTCGAGAGGCCTTTAATAGGCAGAATTGGAAATGGCCCTACATTAGAGAGTTTGACCAAAGCGTAACTAAGAAACAACTGGATTTTAATTTGCTTGAATAAAATGACAAATTGGAGGCATTGGAAAAGATTTTTGCCTTCTGGGGAAGGCAGGCTATACCCTCTAGGATAAATATGCCCTGGTTTTTATAAATAAAAAAAAAAACTATCAGGGCAGAGTCACACACATTCACTTACTTATTTATTGTCTATGGTTAACTTTGTGTGTAGCAGCAGCACCGCAGAGTGACACCCATTTATTTATTTATTTACTTATTTATTTATTTATTTATCTATTTATTTATTATCTATGGCTAATTTTGTGTTTCAACAATAATGTTCACCAATTGTGAAGGCGACTGGGCCTGTAAAGCCTGATATACTTTTGAGAAAAAGTCTGATGGCTCTTAATCTAATCCAATCCCTTCATTTTCCTGCTGAGAAAATTAAAAAGAATCATTTACTTCAGAAGATGGCAAGGGAAATTTTCTAATATGTCATCTTTGCTGGGGTACAGAAAATTCATCTGCATGGCAACTATTTGCTGATGTAAATAAAAACCTACCTCATTAGCTGGTTTTGTTCTTTCCCCGGCACAGTCACAGTTCCTGGGAGCCCCCATACAACATGGAGTTCCCTTCTACCACTGTACATCTAGCGCTCACTGCAGAAAGGAAAGCCATTCCCATTAGGACCAGCAAAATCTGAGGTTGAAAAAGAGATGGTGTATGCTCAAGCCAAAAAGCTTAGTTTCATTTGATACACAGAGTGGTGCTGGCTTCCAATTTCAACAGCACAGTGCATCAAAGGCTGCAGAACTGCTGTCATCCAGAAATAGAGTCGAAGGAGCCAAAGGTCCTCTCTCTTCTCTCTTCTTTCTCTCTTCTTTATCTTCTTTTTCTCCTCTCCCCTCTCTCCTCTTTCCCCTCTACTCCTCTTCCTTCTTCCCTCTCCCCTCTTCCCTCTCGCCCCGCCCCCATTCTGCCTTTGACTTGCTTAGATAGTCCTTGGAAAGGGCAATAGGCCTTTAGAGAAGTTAAAAGGTTCTTGTTTCCCAGGGACTCCTTGCAAAGCTTGATTGCAGTCAATAAGACTAAACAAGACCAGGAAAAGGGTGGGCCCAGCATTTTTATCAGTGGCCTGGGAAGGTTATCAGTGGATTTTCCACTAAAAGAAACACTTCAGAGCTTCAGGGCAGAAGCTTTAATTTGCTCTGATTAGTTTCACATTCTTTCCTAATTCAGCATGAACATGGAAAATAAATGCCACCCCTTGGGATGTTGACAGTAAAGTTAGACATCCACCTAAACCTTCTAGAACAGTAAGCTGGCCCCCTCTTCCAACAGTGGAATCGAGCAGACAGCAGGAAAGAAAACGCCATTTTCTTCGTAGGAGAACCAGCTCTGTTTTATTTGATGCCACAAATTGAACACTGCATATTGACTTGCTTGCAATCGTGCAACTGTGCAAAAACAAATAACCAATCTTGGTGTTGTCAGAAAATTCCATGTTATTCCTGTAATGTTGCTCTTCCCTTGCTGCAGACAGGTCATTCAGGATGGCCAGGTGGATCTGTTAAAGTGTATTCCCCTTCCTTGTGGCTGGCACAGTGAGCCAAGACTTCCAGGAGTCTCACCAGGATATGCACATTTTCAGTAACCCTCCTACAGAATTTTTGTATGTATTCAAGTTTGGTGCTCTGGTTTTATGGGAAGGGGTATTAGCACTGTGTTTAAACTCTGCCGCTGTCTACCTTGTGACTTTCGATGCTTTACTTACAGTAAGCACCATATACTATTATATCTTGCCAAACTACATTAATGAGTTTTGAGGATTAAGAAGGGAGAACCTGAGGTGTCATGTCAGGGCAAGATTGAAAATGGCCTGGAAGATGAGTGCACTGAGTTAAAATGACTATTCTCAGCTGCAGAGGTATACATTGTTTGAGAGCACTGTTTTGTTTGTTTGTTTGTTTGTTTGTTTTTCTAAGACATACTCAAGGATAAACATTTTAATTTCTGCAAAATATTGCCTCCATTTCCCCTATACATTAAATAGCATAGATTATAGCATAGTATGTATTTTACGTTAGAATGAAGAAAAATCTCAGAAATGACTAATTTACTCACAACTTGCGCCAGTCCTCCCAGCCCAATATGATCTGCACGATTAGCATGTCTCTGGGGCAAAGCTTGAGCTACCCTAGATGAGAAACCGTCTAAACATTTGAATGTTGCTACAAACTAAACTAATGAATATTTGATTCTTGCCAGCTGCTTCATAATCCTCCTCCTGCCTAAAAGCCTCAAGATTACAAAGTCCAATTTTTGCTTTCTCTGGGGCTTTGCACCCCACATGTACAGCAGCCAAATCCCCCTGGTGCTTTACTAACAACAACAAAGACAGTCAAGGCAGCTATAATTGAAGTCACTCCTAAAGGATAGATCCAAAAGTTTATTAATTCTTTGCTGCAAGAACATGCAGTTCAAAGCTGCTCTTGCTCTGCCATCCCCTTAAGGCAGCTGTAGTGTGAGGTCCAAACTGAAGCCAGCAAGAGGAAGTCACAGGAAGACTGGAGGCTGAAGAAACTGGGAAGCATCTTAGGCTGATAAGACATACTTTATTCACTAGCACACAGGCCAATAGGCTGGCAGATACTGGCAGGAACCCAGGCACACATCAGCACATACAGACCATAGGCCAGTAGGAAGAGATATACATGCACATCAGCATATAGGACTCTCAGAGGTAGGCACATCTGTCTATAGTCAGAAACACACAAGCAGGCTGACAAGAATAAATGGCCTCTGATCTTTGACCTCAATACCATAGCTAAGCAAACCCATATAAAGGTAGCATTCTGACGGAGATCATTATATAACAAATTAAGTCATTGCTTACTCTTGGGTTCCCCAGACATCTGGTGTCACCCATCTTGTGCTGACTCCCAGCACCATCTGAATGTCCAGTGTTAACCATCTTGGTCCATGCAGAATATCAACATCATCACCATGTTGTTTAAACATGACTGACCATTATGGCCCTCAGTTTCCTATAAGTAGCCCCAGAGACCAAGATATTAGGGATCCACTAAAATTAAAATAGATGTTCTGGGAAGTAACATCTCTAACAACATTTCAGGTTAGATTAAAAGAGAAACCTGAACCCATTAGTAATAATAATAAAATGTTTTGATTATGTAACTCATTATGGACTTTGAATGCATTATATCTCATCAACACCTAGAAATCATCTCACTAGGAGGGTTATGCCTTTTCAGTTACATAGTAAGATACTCACCAAATAAGGGAGGGAGGGAGGGGCAGAGGGACGGACAGACGAACGGAGGAAGGAATGAATACCTCAGAACTCAAAGGACTTACTATGTGTTTAACACATCAAGTCCTTCCTTTTAAAAGATAGTCACCAACACTATCTTCATGTCAGCCACTCAGATTATCAACTCATCACACATTAACTTGTGGCTATTAATAATTACAAACCATAGCTTATAACTGTACCATTTGCATGTGAACTTGGGAGGGGAGGATCCTATAAGCCCATCTCTGCTTTTGGTATCTATTGTAAATTTGGGTTCCTGGAGACCAGCGTTGGCTAGAATAGCTCATAAGAAAAGCACAAAGAACTCCGTACAAGCTGCTTTACCCACAAGTAGGGTATAGGATAAAAATTTGACTAAGTTAAAATCCAGGCAGGGAAGATGTGCACTTGAAAGAACCTTTTTTTTCATTAATCAACTTATTTATTCACTTTACATCCCAATATCAGCCCCTCTCTCCTCCCACCCACCCCTCCCCGCATTTCCTTAATCGAGGTCTATGCTGAGTTTCCAGTTGCCGTCCTGCTCTGGATTCATTTGCTCATGGCTTACCCAGATACAATGGGTGATGATTTAGGGTTTTGTCAAAGGAGAAAATTCACCTGTGCCTTAGTGTTCCAAATCTTTCCTAGGAACTTGTGGGAAGTTTTCCACATAGCTAACAGTTTCTAGATTCTCCAGAGACCAAGTTGAATCTATGTGATCTCACCATAATTGGCATTATTGATTTGTGTGACACAGCCTGAAGTCCCAGAAAGTAAACTCTTGTGTGTGTGTGTGTGTGTGTGTGTGTGTGTGTGTGTGTGTGTGTGTGTGT
>NW_021620966.1:9987509-9994244 GCF_004785775.1 Grammomys surdaster | reverse complement strand
TGTGTGTGTGTGTGTGTGTGTGTGTGTGTGTGTGTGTGTGTGTGTGTTTGTGTTCATCTGTGCGTATGTATAGCAGGCATATGCTCATGTGTGTGAATGCATGTAGAAGCCAGAAGTCAAACGTTAGCTGTCTTCCTCATTCTCTTCCCACCTTATTTTTCGAGGCAAAGTCTTTCACTGAATCTAGAGCTTACTAAAGGTAAGGCTGGCTGACCAGGTTGCTCCAGGGATCCACCTGCCTTCTCCACCCTACAGTAATATGACTACAAATGTGCACTGATGCACTCACCCCCTGTTTTTGTGGGTGCTGAGGACTGAAAACACAGGTTGCCACACTTGCAGGGCAAACCATTTTCTTACTGAGCCATCCCCCTGACCCTTAATTTCTTTAACATACAAAAAAAATCAATAAAGCCAAGGTGTTGGTGTTTTAAAAACTTCTCTTCACTTGCATATGCTTTCTGGACTGAGGATCTGGAGCCCAGTTATAGGCGTGGCACCTAAACTGACCTGACCATTGGTTTCCAGGCCTCTACCATTTCAGTCACTGAAGCATAAACAAACATGAAGCCACAAGTCTCACTATCGCTTGTGACTGGGTTAGAGGGATGTAAATAAGGATTAGAGGCCTTGGAGTCATCGTTTTATCTCACTTTTTTCCCTTACGAAATCTACACCTAACTTCTAGCATGTTCCCAATTTCTATGTTGTGATATTTCAACAACAACAAGCACATGGTATTCACTAGCTGGACCAAAATTTCAACTTCAGTGCAAACTCTGAAATCTCGGCATATGACTAAATCTTTCCACCTTTCTTGACCACATCTCCTAAAATTGCATTTTGTAAAACCACAGTTCTTTAAGCCAGCCAGGGTCAGTATAAATTTTGTGTCAGTTTTTGCAATTCTCTATCTTATACCCTATCCCAGTGACTGTGGTGACTCCAAACACTGGCATCTGTTTCCTCTGACAGTAAGACTGCCCCCTTCTGCTTGGGTGCTGTTTTTATTTTTTTATTTTTTTTTTCTTCTGGTTTTTCTAGTTTTTTTGAGACAAGGTTTCTCTGTACAGCCCTGGCTGTCCTGGAACTCACTCTATAGACCAGGCTGGCTTCGAACTCAGAAATCCACCTGCCTCTGCCTCCCAAGTGCTGGGTTTAAAGGTGTGAGCCACCACTGCCCGGTTCAGCTGTTTTAATTTGATAGCTGGAAAATCGAGCTTGAGAGAAATCTGAGGGTCATGTGTTTCCCTTGTCTTTAATGATCTCAGCATCACACTAGTCGATGCTCATTTCCTGAAAAATGAGCTTTCTTTTTTTTAATGTGTGCTTTGGTGAAGAAAAAAAAAGTCAGATGAAAGCTACTCAGCTACAGTTTGTCTTGACCTTGCTATGTAATCTAGAATGAATGACCCTGGGATTCTGATCCTCCTCCTTTTGCCTCCTGAATGGTGGGGTTTAGAGGCCTTCACTGCCACATCTGGCTTCTGTGGTACACAGGGTCAATCCCAAGACCTTTTGCATGTTAGACAAGCACAATACTAACCAAGTTCCATCCCCAGCCTGTCAAGTTCTTACACAGAATTAAGTCCTTACGAGATGCTGGTGCTTCTCGGCTTTTCTATGTCCTTTCTCTCCCCTCTTTCCTTACAGTTCTAACTGTAATATAATATGGATAGTTTCCATAAATAACTGTAATGCATCTCAGGGAGAGTCCCCATATCCTAGAGAAGGACTCTTCGGCACAGGGGCAGCAGCAAATCACCGAGGATTAGCATCTAGAATTCTTAACTTTGTAAGGCTCTGTGGAGAAAATATGGAATCATGGTTGCCTAATTACTTAAGTACATGTCATTGGAAAAAAACAGACAAGGTATCTAAGCACAAACGCTACAAATAAAACAGGAAGCACAAGCCATAATTCTTAAATTGCAGATAGGAAGCTAGCAGAAACCAGTTCTTCCACATCTCATATCCTATGAGGAGACCGGTCTGTGCCTTCAGTTTTGTTCTAGGTACAAACATGGATGCCCTGTCTTCTGTTTCCAGTGGGGATAGCCATAGGAACAAAACAGCTGATCCCAATATGCAGCCATAGTTTGTATAATCATGGACTGTAGCTCTTTGGAATTCAGCTCTTTTCTGTAAAACTGAAGCATCAGTGATGTGATTGAGCATCTTCCATAAGAATGCTGTTCTTCAAAGCTGCAGTGGGGAGGACCATATTTTCTATCACATAGGCTATGTAACTGCACAGTTTTCGGCCTATAGAGACCTTGAAGCTCCCTAAAATAGGCCATGGCATCATCATGATGGAGAAAACCAAGGCATCTCTTCATAGACAGTAAATAACTGCCATTAAGTTATTAGATCACAGTTATCATGAAGGTTTTCTTTTTCTGTTTTGCATCAAGCTCTTTGTTCCTCGTCAGAAATGATCTAAGTGAGAGAGGCGTGCAGTAATCCCCTAGATTTCAGAATGTGGCCCTCACTGATTCCTTTTTCAGATAACTTATTTTGGTAGTTCAGCAAAGACACAGTCGAATGCAAGACCGTGTCCTAAGAAAGAAATTCTTTCTACAAAGTAATACGCAGAACAGCCGGGCAGTGGTGGCGCACGCCTTTAATCCCAGCACTTGGGAGGCAGAGGCAGGTGGATTTCTGGGTTTGAGGCCAGCCTGGTCTACAGAGTGAGTTACAGGACAGCCAGGACTACAGAGAAACTCTGTCTCAAAAAACCAAAATAATAATAATAATAATAATAATAATAATAATAATATGCAGAACAGAGTTTGAAGACCGGAGAATAGCTTCAGCGTTAGCATACAACAATGCTAAATACTTGGTTGTCTGTATTGCCATGTCTTACTAAGATCATACTAGTACATCAGCAGAGTAGTATTATGTATCACATTTTACGAGGTGATTTCCAGCCTCAGGATAGGTAGAATTTTAGTCTCCACATTTCTTAAGGGAATACTAAACTAATTATTCTAGAAGCAGAGGCCAAAGCAGCAAAGATATTTAAATCTCCAGCTGATCTCAATATGCAGCCATAGCTTGAAAATCATGGACTATACTATCTCTCTGGAATTCATCTGACTTCCATAAAACTGAAGCATCAGTGCTGTGGCTGAGCATCTTCCAGCCTAAGCTCTTTAAATCCACCATCAAATTCCTTGGATCTGTGTTCTCCTTCCTGTGTTCTCAAAACAACGAGAACAGTGGGTTCTTATGGCTTCAGCTCCAAGACTCTATGAACACACATAATCTCCAAAGTTTATACGGCTTCATAAGATGTTGGTCATCTCTATTTGCCTAGTCATTCACAGAGAGGTGTCAAGGGGGAAGAGCAGAGGAGAGGCTATTAGCTGTCCAAAGAAAAGGATAAACCTAACATGAAATATAAGAACGAAGACATTATAAATAGAAAGAATCCTTTTTTTAAGCAGGGCAAACACCTGTTTATTGATGCCTCCCTGTTGGGGAAATTATGTCTGAACATTTTCATAATTACAGATTTATATCCCGTATATGTTAGGTAACAATTTCCATGATTCATTACTCATTTGCAAAGGATGTTGTAGCTTCTTGCTTTTGCCCTGACAGTGCTCCCTTCTCTTCATTTCTGTCTCCTCTGGAACAGATGTCTAATGAGATATTCTAGAATCAGCTACATAAGCTTTTATTGAAGGCTCTGGGAAGAAGAAAATCTAGAGTGGGGTCCACCTGCACAGCACACTCACCTGCTGTGAGCCATTCTATCTACACACTGCCTCTTCCCACAGCTCTTTCCATGTCACAGATGTGCTACCAAAGGACTATGTGATCCACATGACACTCCAAGGTACCGTGAAGAGGTCATATAATTACAGAACATTTACCCTATCAAGAGACAGCATCTTGAA
Organism: Grammomys surdaster; assembly: GCF_004785775.1. Classification (NCBI taxonomy): domain Eukaryota; kingdom Metazoa; phylum Chordata; class Mammalia; order Rodentia; family Muridae; genus Grammomys; species Grammomys surdaster. Next base: position 9,990,336 of record NW_021620966.1, on the reverse strand, counting down.
AGATGCCAAACCACTCACTGAGGTCAAACTCACTCACTGGCTTGGAATTTGAAGCAACATGTCTCTGCACTACAAAACTGGTATAATGCCATTAGCCTCCTCTGGTCTTCAACACAGTCCTTTTATATCCTTGTGAAACACGGCTGAATATTCAGGTCTTCCCATCCTTGTGAATGCCTCTGGTTCAAGAGTAAGACCTTCCATGATCTTTTCTATCGTGTCTCCTGCTTCCTTGGTCCTTGCACCCTCTATTAGAACGCAGCCATTTGGATGAGGGAGAGTGCCATAAAATGTTGTCCTCTGGATGTGATATGGCTCCTCCCCTCATGTGGTCACCTGCACATGATCAAGTCAGCCAAGACTCCAGCATACACAGAGCGGATAATCCCCAGGTCCCACACCTTACTGAGGAGCTATTGGCAGTTAACAGCTGCTGGGTGTGTGTGTGTGAAGGAATCATTCTTTAATGAGGATGTGGCCACTGGTAGATTCCCACTCTCCAGTGAATGTCCCCACATCTAAGCACTTATAGACAGCACTATCTGGATTTAGTGGGTTATAAGAATTTTTATTTTTATTTTTTGCAAAGACATGAAGTTGAGAGGAGGATATTTTAAAGGGGGTCTGGGGGAAGCTGGAAGGGGAAATAAGGAGTAAATACCATATTTTGTGTATACAGGAGAAATTCTCAAGAACAATTTTTTTTAAAAAATTCCCATTAATTTATTTAGTTATTCACTTTGCATCCTGATTGGAGAACCCCTTCCCCCCTCACATGGTTTCTCCCTGCCATCTCCTCCTCTTCTTCATCTCCAAGAAGGGGGAGATCCCTCCCAGGGAACCAACCCACCCCTTCCACCTCAAGTCACTGAAGGACTAGGTACATACTTTTCCACTGAGGCTAGATACAGCAGCCCAGTTAGGGGACCAGTACCCACAAGCAGGCAACAGAGTCAGGGTAAGCCTCTACTCCAGTTGTTGGGGGACCCGCATGAAGACCAATCTGCACATCTGCTACACATGTGTGGGGACGTAGGTCCAGCCCTTGTATGCTCTTTGGTTGGTGGTTCAGTCTCTGTTGCTTGCTTCTGTGTGCCTGGATACGAAGGCAGGCATTGTGACTTGGAAGTGGATGAGTGTGCTTCTGATCCCTCCATGAATAAGGCTGTATGCCTCAATGAGATAGGAAGATTCAGATGTGTTTGTTCTCAAGTGTATTCTGCTCTGAACTGTGAAGTTGGAAATTGATGAATGTGGATTCCAGCCATGTCTACATAGTGCTATGTGTTAAGATGCTCTTGGGACTTACTTCTCTGACTGTGCACCTGGATTCCTTGGAGACCGTTGTCAACTCAACTTTGATGAACGTTCCAGTCAGCCATGAATAATCCATGGAGGTCTATGTGTGGATGAAAGAAACAAGTCCTACTGTGACTGCACGGATAGTGGATTCTCAGGGACACACTGTGAGACTTTGATGCCTCTTTGTTGGTCAAAGCCTTGTCACAGTGATGCAACATGTGAAGACACTGTTGATAGCTATATTTGTCACTGCTGGCCTGGCTACATGGGTGCCCTGTGTGAGGCAGACATAAATTAATGCAGTAGCAACCCCTGCCAATTTTAGCAGGTTGTGCCCAGCTGTCCTCAGAGGATCAATACAGGCACATTGCAGGCTTACCTTCCGTCTTCAATTACCTTGGAGCCTCAGGCTATGTTTGTATCCAAAAGCCTGATTTTCAGACAAGAGCCGAACATAACTGTCCTCTGAGAGGCTCCACCCAGCAGCTAACCAACAGCGATGCAGAGACCTGCAGTCAAAGATTAAACTGAGCTCAGGAAGTCTTGTGGAAGAGTTGGAAGAAGGATTGAAGAACCCAGAGTGGATAGGGACTCCACAGGAAGACCAACAGAGTAAACTAACCTAGATCCTTGGGAACTCCTAAATATACAATTTTTTTAATTGGATATTTTATTTATTTACATTTCAGATGAAATTTACAATTTTAGAATCTAAACCATCATTCAAGCTCCAGCTTAATTAATCATAGCTACCACCATTCACCAAGTACTGTGTACTAGAAGCTAACCTGAACAATTTAGGGTTTTTCACCTAATTTTTTTACATACTTATCTAGTTAATGTGTGTGTGTGTGTGTGTGTGTGTGTGTGTACACATGTGTAAGTCAGAGGACAAATTGATACAGTCGTTTCTTTCCTTCTATCATAAGAGTCCCAGGGATTGAATTCAGATTCTCTTAGTAGCAAGTGTCTTTGTCACCTTACCAGCCAAGTTGCCTAATCTGTTCAGTGTGCATCTACAACATTTATTTTGCTGAGATAGTCCCATAGAAGAAACCCAAAGCTCTAGGAGGTGAAATAGAAATCAAGTCCACAAGGCCAGTACATCCAAACTTTTTCAGGTTACAAAGTGGATGTTTATACCCTAAGCTGACCTAGAACTGACAGTGATTCCTCTGCCTCAGGCTCCCAAATGCTGAGATGACAGTCAAGAGTCACCACAAGCACCTCTCACATTCTTTTTACCATTATATTTTCCTGATTATTCATTTTACATTAGTGTTGGACGCCAGGATAATATATTTTATTTCTTTCTCTGAGCACACTAAAAGCCTGCTAGAACCACAGAACCACGAAACTAGCCTGGAGCCACTCATCCACCTCCTGGAGGCATACTTGGAAACTGCTTTTGTTTTTCAGTCACTGGTAGATTGGGTTTCTCTCTCTCTCTCTCTCTCTCTCTCTCTCTCTCTCTCTCTCTCTCTCTCTCTCTCTCCCTCCCTCCCTCCCTCCTTCCCTCCCTCCC